>NC_138314.1:27782500-27937500 GCF_965601325.2 Salmo salar | reverse complement strand
CCACACAAACACGCACCCCTAGCAGAGCAACAACAGCACATAATCCCACACAAACACGCACCTCTAGCAGAGCAACAACAGCACATAATCCCCCACAAAGAACAGCAGGCAGCGGAGGTTAATAAACCCACCCAAATGAACTAATAGGACACAGGTGTAAACAAAACAGACAGACACAAACGAAAAGGAAAAATGGATTGGTAGCAGCTAGTAGGCCGGCGACGACAACCGCTGAGCACCGCCCGAACAGGGAGAGGAGCCACCTTCGGTGGAAGTCGTGACACATTGGGCTTGACATCAATAAGAGCTATTAAGGCGATTAAGTTGACTCGATTGTTCCCCAAAATACAAAATGTTCTCAGTGGCTAATGATATTTGTGATTGTGTGTGTGTGTGTTCTATAATTGTGTAAGTCAATGAGTAACTCTGATAAGCCGCATGGAGCCGTTAGTCAGGGCAGTCTCTCCTTCTCACACACACACACACACACACACACACACACACACACACACACACACACACACACACACACACACACACACACACACACACACACACATCTCACACACACTTTAATCCACAGAACCTTGTTGTTGTATCTGATAGTCTAAATAAACATTCCTTCACGTAAAGAAATTAATCTCAATTCCAATGTAGTTGAGAGGTTAAAAGGTTAAAAGCTATTTGATTGTGTGTTGTCAGTGTATGTGTGTGTAAGATAGTGAATACATGGTATATCAGAGGAGGCTGGTGGGAGGAGTTATAGGAGGACAGGCTCATTTTAATGACTGGAATGAAATCAATGGAATGGTACCAAACACATCAAACACATTGATTCCATTCCAGCCATTACAATGAGCCCTTCCTCCTATAGATCCTCCCACCAGCCTCCTCTGGTATATATGTGAGCACCCCTCACGCCATAATTCCTGTATGTGTTTTTGAACTTGGAGATGAAGTCATCTGCAGTGCTTTCATGAGAGGCGGGACTCTCCAGTCCCCTCGGCTCCCCTCAATTTTCTGCTCCCAAAGTAATGGGAAAATTGGTCTGTCTTTCCGCTCTAGTTGGGATTGGCAGTGTTGATAAACAATGCAGGGACAATTAAAGGCAGTTTCATTGAGAGGAACTCACATGAAGCTCAGCCGTGGTTGGTGGCTGATACCCATGGGATTGTGCAACTGCAACAAACTGAAAGGTCCCCTCCTAAATTCAATTCAAACATCCCCACCATTAGGCGGTCATGTCCAATACTCTAATAACCAACATTTGTCTGTACTGATATGCTCAGCTCGTGAGACAGCCACTATATGTGCACATTCCACAAACTGCATGTTTTAGCTTGGTAATATCATATGTCTCTGTCTCTGTTTCACATTCTGCCCAGCTACGTTACTATGATAGCTGAATTTAGACAACTCTGTCTAGAACATAGTGGGAATCATACTCAGGATAAAATCCCACTTTGTTTGCATAAGTGTATAATGAGCACATTATCATTTTAACAGTCTCTATAACCTTCTTACAGTACTCACACATGGCTCAGATGAAGACCTATTAGGGAAATGTCTTGCTGTGCTGCAGCTCCTCAACTAATTATAATTGTGCTGGCAAACGGTCCAGTATGACTTGGAGGTAGAAAGGCAGCAGAGCCCGGTTTGTGTTCGTTGGGGGGAGAAATGTGAAGGTGTGGAGGGGGATGGGGGCGTTGTTTATGGGCTAAGTGAAGTGGACCATCACGAAAGGAGTCAAGCAAAGGCAGAGTAAGTGATGGAGAGAGCGATTAGAGGAGAGAGAGAGAGAGCGGAATGAAAGAGGACTCAATGCAGGACTCAATCGCTCTCATCAACTGCACTCAGTAACAGAACACTCTCACCAATCCCTCTGCCTCCACAGTGGAAGCATTTAGCAATGGGATATCCAACGCCAGACCAACCCTTGTTTTGTGTGTGGGGCCACTCACTATTGTAAATGCAGGCTCCTTGTGGGTTTTCATATCAAGTCTTTCCTTTTATAATCCCACATTTATATGTACATTCAACACAATCAATCCATTTTACCCTTTCCCCAATATCCCGAATCCAAATGGCATACTCTGTCATTTCAAACAGTTCAGTTACAGTGCATTTGGAAAGTATTCAGACCCATTGCCTTTTACACGTTTTGTTACGTTACAGCTTTATTCTAAAATTGATTCAATTGTTTTTTCCCCCCTCAACAATCTACGCAAAACACCTCATAACAACAAAGCAGACACAGGTTTTTAGATTTTTGGGGTATTTAAAACATCCTGGAAATATCACATTTACATAAGTATTCAGACCCTTTACTCAGTACTTTGTTGAAGAACTTCTGGCAACAATTACAGCCTCGAGTCTCCTTGGGTATCACGCTGCAAGCTTGACACACCTGTATTTAGGGAGTTTCTCCCATTCTTCTCTGTAGATCCTCTTAAGCTCTGTCAGTTTGGATGAGGAACGTTGCTGCACAGCTATTTTCAGGTCTTTCCAGAGATGTTCGAATGGGTTCAAGTCCGGGCTCTGGCTGTGCCACTCAAGGACATTCAGAGACTTGTCCCGAAGCCACTCCTGCATTGTCTTGGCTGTGTAGTTAGGGTTGTTGTCCTGTTGGAAGGTGAACCTTCACCCCAGTCTGAGGTCCTGAGCACTCTGGAGCAGGTTTTCATCAAGGATCTCGCTGTACTTTGCTCCGTTCATCTTTCCCTCGATACTGACTAGTCTCCCAATCGCTGCTGCTAAAAAACAACACCACAGAATGCCGCTGCCACCCCCATGCTTCACTGTAGGGATGGTGCCAGGTTTCCTCCAGACGTGACGCTTGGCATTCAGGTCAAAGAGTTCAATCTTGGTTTCATCAGACCAGAAAATCTTGTTTCTCATGGTCTGAGAGTCATTTAGGTGCCTTTTGGCAAACTCCAAGCGGGCTGCCATGTGCCTTTTACTGAGGAGTGGCTTCCGTCTGGCCACTCTACCATAAAGGCCTGATTGGGGGAGTGCTGCAGAGATGGTTGTCCTTCTGGAAGTTTCTCCCATCTCCACAGAGGAACTCTGGAGCTCTGTCAGAGTGACTATCAGGTTTTTGGTCACCTCCCTGACCAAGGCCCTTCTCCCCTGAATGCTCACTTTGTCCGGGCGGCCAGCTCTAGGAAGAGTCTTGGTGGTTCCATACTTTTTCCATTTAAGAATGATGGAGGCCACTGTGTTCTTGGGGACCTTCAATGCTGCAGACATTTTTTGGTACCCTTCCCCAGATCTGTTCCTCGACACAATCCTGTCTCGGAACTCTACGAACAATTCCTACGACCTCATGGCTTGTTTTTTTTTCTCTGACATGCACTGTCAACTGTGGGACCTTAGGTAGACAGGTTTGTGCCTTTCCAAATCATATCCAATCAATTGAATTTACCACAGGTGGACTCCAATGAAGTTGTAGAAACATCTCAAGGATGATCTCAAGAATGATCAATGTAAACACGATGCATCTGAGCTCAATGTCAGGGTTTGAATACTTATGTAAATAAGGTATTTCTGGTTTTTATTTTTTATAAATTAGCAAACATTTCTAAAGACCTGTTTTCGCTTAGTCATTATGGGGTATTGTGTGTAGATTGATAATAATGTAATCAATTTTAGAATAAGGCTGTAACGTAAAACAATTTGGAAAAGGGATAGGGTCGGAATACTTTCCGAATGCACTGTATCTATGGCTACCCGTGCTCATACACCCACGCACCCCACACATATTCTGCTTGCTTATTCCAGTTCTCAAACTTCAGTTATTTGTCTTCCAGTCCCTTCTTCTGCCTCCATGAGCATGCTCATGATCATGACTCTAACTCTCTTAGGGGGGTGTGGTTAAATCCCCACCAAAACATAGCTTGCTTTACAGCTGTTGGCTTTCCTCTGAATAAAGATAAAAGGTATAATTGTGTGAGGTGAGTCAGACTCCACTCACAATACTGGAGCTAATTGGTCATAAATGAGTCCATCTGGTTTGATTTGGAGTTCAGTGAGGCAGCAGGATAACGTCTCCCTCTGACCAGTCCCCCTCCTCGTCCCCCTTCTAGCCCCCCCCCCCCCCCCCCCCCACTCGCCCCCCACCTCGTCCCCCACCTCACTGCCAGGCCCCAGAGGACCACCTGGCCTCACCGTCTGTGACCACAACCGTATTGTCTCTACTACACAACCTCAGAGCATTCTTCCTCGTAACACATAGGATGTGTCAGGATGCCATAGCTCACAGTTCCATCACCACAAAAAAGTCAGCAACAGCAGCAGTGGAAAGACTATGTCTAATGTTTACCGGGTGTTTGTATATCCTGTTTTATAATAACAAAAACACAAACTGGATCAGTATAACATCAACAACTCAACAGCATACCTCTTAATGCCCTCCATTAGATAAACATCCAATACAATCATGCAACAATTCCATAATCTCCTAAAATAAAGGGACATTAACGTATCACAACGTTGTAATAACCCTTTAACCTTTGCTCAGTTTAGACCCACATTTGACTTGTTCCACTCCAACAGGTCCAGACCTGTTGGCAGCATCCACAGACCTCCAATCTCAAAATCCCCAAAGCCTAATCGGGTTCTGTGTGTTTGCACAGCTTGCTGATCAACATTTTCTATTATGACCTCAGAGCAGATCAAACTGTCAGACCCCTCCTGGATCAGAGTGTGGATGGATGCAGCTTGTCCCACACACCTAGGTCCTAGTATGCCTTCAGGCTGTGGACATGCCCCATGAGAGGGATTCATAAAGAAAATACAAAGTAAGGGCTCGATTAAATCCATGGCGCTGAAGACCTGCACTAGCATGATAGAAATTTAAAGGCAACGTCCGAGACTGCATTCGTGGTAAACAATGCATATCTCGGCTCAATCGGAAATTACTTTTAAATGTAAATCGTGCTACAGCGCTGATTTTCAACGCTAGGGAATGAATCGAGTCCTAAATGTGGTCTTTATACTCGCTGTGAGCTCCATGATCCCTACTCTACTGGCTCTGTGGTAGTGGCAGGGAGGCCACAGTACTTGTAGGTTGGGGTTGAGAGTGGCTAGCCTTAAATAGCGCTCAAATTCCCTCACGAACTATATTCTACCTCTGTTGACAGGCCTGGAACTATAGGCTAAACCTCAGTTATTATGCATTGTAATGTAATGCCTTATATGATCAATAGGGAGGATTAATGGGCAAATAGCAAGCAGTAATTGATGTGGGAATTCAGAAATAGATGGTGAGAAACAAAGCTGTCAGAGTAACTGTGGGATAGAGTTGAAAAATGAAAAGTAAATTCACGTGTTAATGACTGTGGTGTTTCTGTAAGTATCTGCTGATGCAGCACTCTGTTGGATCTTTGTCCCAATTATCATTTGTATTTCATTTCCTCAAATACAGATTGTAGGTGATCACATGCTGTATCTCTTGTCCTTGAGCGAGAGAGCGATAGAGCGATAAGCGAGAGAGAGAGAGAGAGTGTGTGTGTTTGTGTGTGTGTTTGTGTGTGTGTGTGTGGCCACTCTTCTTTTCACCCACGGTGCTCTAATTGAGTAGAGGCTTCCGTTATATAAACAAGAGGTATATCTGTAGTTGAACATGTTCATGTGGTGAAGAACAGTCAGACAGTGCTGGTTGAGAGTGATACATATTCCAGTGGGTGAGCTCTCATCATGTCACACGTCTGACAGTGAGAGGGAGTTATTGGTATGGAGAGGCAGCTCCTATTCCACAGGAGAGTCAACTCTCACCCCTCCTCAACAATGAACAGAACATTCTCTCAGCTCTATTTCTGTATGCCCAGGTCCTAGCACATTGGTAGAGACTGTTATACATTTTAATAGCTTGCTAAATTCATCCAGGTTTGGAGAGGTTTAGGAGGTGGAGAAGAGGTTTAAAGCTGGTTGGTCCAATGGGTCTAACTGCTAATGTAGGTTAATATAAAGAGAGGACACTTGAATAACAGTTGACCACTTTAGGAAGCTCAGCACCCGCTCTACCTTTACCTGACCTCAGTTGCGGTTCAAGCCCATTTCAACTGGGGGCAAGCTGGGGCCAGTTGTACTGTTAGAGGGGCCAGTTACATTAGACGTTATTGTTGTCATATTGTTTTCTTCACTGCATTGCAGGCATTAACAGGCAAAAGACCATGTTCATAATCATTAGTGTTCTGCGTTGCCACTGTCTAATGACGGGTGTAAAAAAGGAACGATAGCAAAAATGTGTTATGGAAAAATTATTTCATACTCCACATTTAGGGGGGCCACAAGAGGGTCCAAAATTGTTGTCACAGGGGCACTGCCCCCCCCGGCCCTCCCCCAGAACCGCTCCTGCCTGACCTGGACCTCAAAACTGTATTCTATCCATATAATTTACAGTCCCCCATAGAGCTCACCATATCTGAGATACAGTACATATATATATTATATATGATCACCTGCATAACTTTATGAAGAAAAATGTGAAGATTGTGGAAGTTAACTTCAGAAGCAGAGGCCGAGTCAGACAGCGATCACAGGCAGATAACCATTCAGAGACACGTTCATCATTCATCTCTCTACTGCCATCGTCCCAGCATGAAGGAAACGTGGCTTCTGCATCTACAGTAAAGAACCTAGAATGATAAAGCTAGAATCGTTAGCTGCTACATCCATTTTTGAACCTATAAATTAATAAGATATACCCATTGATTCTTGAAGAATATAACTTATAAAAGCCTTATGAGCTTATTTCAACTGTCGTACCCCATCAAAATATAAGCTTGATTTACGCCAATGTTTGTAAACAATGTAAATGTAAACAAACACTGCATAGCCTCAAAACATGATTACAACTATACATTAGTTATGTTATTTTTTAAATTAAGGATTCTAGCTTTAACTGCAAACACCTCGGATTTGGCTTGGTATCTGAAAAGCTTGTACAGCACATGAACATTTGGAGGAGAAGGTAGAAATCGATAACTGCTATCTTCGCCTGATGGGTCCCTAATTTCCTCCATCTACGCCTGATGGGTCCTTAATTTCCTCCATCTACGCCTGATGGGTCCCTAATTTCTTTATCTACGCCTGATGGGTCCTTAATTTCCTCCATCTACGCCTGATGGGTCCTTAATTTCCTCCATCTACGCCTGATGGGTCCCTAATTTCCTCCATCTACGCCTGATGGGTCCCTAATTTCCTCCATCTACGCCTGATGGGTCCCTAATTTCTTTATCTACGCCTGATGGGTCCTTAATTTCCTCCATCTACGCCTGATGGGTCCTTAATTTCCTCCATCTACGCCTGATGGGTCCTTAATTTCCTCCATCTACGCCTGATGGGTCCCTAATTTCCTCCATCTACGCCTGATGGGTCCCTAATTTCCTCCATCTACGCCTGATGGGTCCTTAATTTCCTCCATCTACGCCTGATGGGTCCCTAATTTCCTCCATCTACGCCTGATGGGTCCCTAATTTCTTTATCTACGCCTGATGGGTCCTTAATTTCCTCCATCTACACCTAATGGGTCCCTAATTTCCTCCATCTACGCCTGATGGGTCCCTAATTTCCTCCATCTACGCCTGATGGGTCCCTAATTTCCTCCATCTACGCCTGATGGGTCCCTAATTTCTTTATCTACGCCTGATGGGTCCTTAATTTCCTCCATCTACACCTAATGGGTCCCTAATTTCCTCCATCTACGCCTGATGGGTCCCTAATTTCCTCCATCTACGCCTGATGGGTCCCTAATTTCCTCCATCTACGCCTGATGGGTCCCTAATTTCCTCCCGGGCAGAGGGGGAAACAATAGCGGGCATCAATACCTTCAATTGGCGGATTGGAGGTGGGGTGGAAGACAGCGGGACACAGAACACAAGTGGGTCACCTCTTCTCCAGACACTAAATGGACCTCAATCGATTGCACAAATTCAGTCTTGTGGGAGACTGAGAACAGGTTGGGGTAGGGAAGCCATTAAGACTGGTTTGGAATAAAAGGCAGTAACAGGGGAGGGAGAGGGGAGTGGACGTTTGAGGCCAGGTAGAGATAGGGAGTTATAGGTGTTTTCAATTACTGGCAAATTCAGAGCAATTTCTCCTCTTTCTGCCCAGGCCTCCCTCTGTGAGGGTGATAGGAGGCTCACACAAAACAAAGGTATAGAGGGGGTGTTTTTTCATTCGCTTGTCTCCTTTTACCTTTCTTAGTCATCTTGCAGCTTTGTATTGAGCTGAATGTTTTTATAGAAAAGGTCAAAAACTTCAGTGTTTCAAGTTCTGTGTAGATAAGAAACTGCCTGAACACAACAGATACGTACAAATGCATTACAGATAACAGACAGACAGGATGGAAGGAGCATATTGTTCCAATTGATAGAGCAAAAAACTGTGTTTCTGCTTTTTCTAGTCATTACAATGTGTATCACGCAGAGGTCACAAGATTCATCTTCCATCTTAAATCCTCTTTGTTCCTTTTCACCACTGGTCAAGACTCTAATGTTTCCCTTTCCCTTTCCTTCTTTGTCCCTGTCTTGATTGGGAGGCTATTTGCCGTGGATGACAGAGGATGAGTTGTGGGGATGTTATTGTGCTGTCTTTGTATGCCGTTTCTACTCTTTCCATCAGTACTACAGCTTTCCTGTTGCTGGATGTTCTTCAAATCAAATGTTATTTGTCACACACGCCGAATACAACAGGTGTAGTAGACCTTACAGTGAAATGCTGACTTACAAGCCCTTAACCAATAATGCTGTTTTAAGAAAACACACAAAATAAAAAGTTATAAAAATAACAAAAATTACTTAAAAAGGCAAAAAATTATTTAAATAACAAAAAGTAAGAGATAAGAGTAACAAATAATTAAAGAGCAGCAGTGAATAACAATAGTGGGGTTATATACAGGGGTACCGGTACAGAGTCAATGTGTGGGGGCACCGGTGTCGAGGTAATTGAGGTAATATGTACATGTAGATAGAGTTAAAGTGGCTATGCAAAGATAATAACAGAGAGTAGCAGCAGTGTAGAAGGGGGGGGGGGGGGCAATGCAAATAGTCTGGTTAGCCATTTCATTAGCTGTTCAGGAATCTTATGGCTTGGGGGTAGAAGCTGTTTAGAAGCCTCTTGGATCTAGACTTGGCACTCCGGTAACACTTGCCGTGTGGTAGCAGAGAGAACATTCTATGACTAGGGTGGCTGGAGTCTTTGACAATTTTTAAGGCCTTGCTCTGACACTGCCTGGTATAGAGGTCCTGGATGGCAGGAAGCTTAGCCCCGGTGATGTACGGGGCCGTACGCACTACCCTCTGTAGTGCCTTGCGGTCGGAGGCCAAGCAGTTGCCATACCAGGCAGTGATGCAACCCGTCAGAATGCTCTCGATGGTGCAGCTGTAAAACCTTTTGAGGATCTGAACCTGCTCCTCTCTCAACCTGCTCCCCTACAGCCCCATCGATGAGAATGGGAGCATGCTCGGTCCTCCTATTCCTGTAGTCCACAATCATCTCCTTTGTCTTGATCACATTGAGGGAGAGGTTGTGTCCTTGCACCACACTGTCAGGTAGCTGACCTCCTCCCTATAGGCTGTCTCATCATTGTCGGTGATCAGGCCTACCACTGTTGTGTCATCAGCAAACTTAATGATGGTGTTGGAGTCGTGCCTGGCCGTGCAGTCATGAGTGAACAGGGAGTACAGGAGGGGACTGAGCACGCACCCCTGAGGGGCCCCCGTGTTGAGGATCAGCGTGGCGGATGTGTTGTTACCTACTCTTACCACCTGGGGGCGGCCCATCAGAAAGTCTAGGATCCAGTTGCAGAGGGAGGTGTTTAGTCCCAGGGTCTTTAGCTTAGTGATGAGCTTTGAGGGCACTATGGTGTTGAACGCTGAGCTGTAGTCAATGAATAGCATTCTCACATAGGTGTTCCTTTTGTCCAGATGTGAAAGAACAATGTGGAGTGCAACAGAGATTGCATCATCTGTGGATCTGTTTGTGCGGTATGCAAATTGGAGTGGGTCTAGGGTTTCTGGGATAATGGTGTTGATGTGAGCCATGACCAGCCTTTCAAAGCGCTTCATGGCTACAGACCTGAGTGCTACGGGTCGGTAGTCATTTACGCAGGTTACCTTGGTGTTCTTGGACGTAGGGACTATCGTGGTCTGCTTGAAACATGTTGGTATTACAGACTCAGACAGGGAGTGGTTGAAAATATCAGTGAAGACTCTTGCCAGTTGGTCAGCGCGTGCTCGGAGTACACGTCCTGGTAATCCGTCTGGCCCTGCGGCCTTGTGAATGCTGACCTGTTTAAAGGTCTTACTCACATCGGCTGTGAAGAGCGTGATCACACAGTCGTCCAGAACTGCTGATTCTTCCATGCATGTTTCAGTGTTGCTTGCCTCGAAGTGAGCATAGAAGTTATTTAGCTCGTCTGGTAGGCTCGTGTCACTGGGCAGCTCTCGGCTGTGCTTCCCTTTGTAGTCTGTAATAGTTTGCAAGCCCTGCCACATCCGACGAGCGTCAGAGCCGGTGTAGTATGATTCTATCTTAGTCCTGTATTGACGCTTTGATGGTTCGTTGGAGGGCATAGCAGGATTTCTTATACGCTTCCGGGTTAGAGTCCCGAACCTTGAAAGCAGCAGCTCTACCCTTTAGCTCAGTGCGAATGTTGCCTGTAATCCATGGCTTCTGGTTGGGGTATGTGCGTACAGTCACTGTGGGGGCGACGTCTGATGTGGTGTACTCTTCAATGCCATCGGAAGAATCCCGGAACATATTCCAGTCTGTGCTAGCAAAACAGTCCTGTAGTTTAGCATTGCTTTCACATTTCACAGGGAAGCTCTACATGATTCTTTCAGGTTCCAGCAAAGGCCTGAATTTTCCCAGAGAAACAACATGCGATCAAGCAGTCAAATTATAGTATTCCACATTTCTGGTCTCAGACCAATTGAATGTGTTAATGTGTGTGTGATCCTGGGGAAGCTCTGAAAACCTCTCGGCAGGGAAAGAAGCAATGTACCAGTAGAAAGAGAGAGATATATATGTACATGTGGTCATGGTGGGCAGATATAAGTGGATGAAAATGAGCATTGTAAAACTCAATAATATCATTATTTCTTGCTCTCCTCAAGTTGTCCATAAGGTTTTTCCACAATATCCTTTGTTTGTTTTTGAAAAGGAGGAGACAGTTGTTACACTCAATCAGGTGCTGTATGAGAAAGACAAAACCGTAAACATCCTATATCTACACTATATATACAAAAGTATGTGGACAACCCTTCATATTAGTGGATTTGGCTTTTTCAGCCATACCCGTTGCTGGCAGATGTATAAAATCGAGGACACGGCCATGCAATCTCCATAGACAAAGATTGGCAGTAGAATGGCCCAACATCAGTGCCAACCTCACTAATGCTCTTGTGGCTGAATGTTCCAAAATCTAATGGAACTCCTTCCCAGAAGAGTGGAGGCTGTTATAGCAACAAAGGGGGGGACTAACTCCACATTAATGCCCACAATTCTGGAATGAGATGTTCGACGAGCAGGTGTCTACATACTTTTGGTCTTGTAGTCTATTTGGTTTCACAAAGGACATAGAAACTGCACTAAGCAACATACTCATGTACTCTCAAATACTTCAGCTCTCAACAAAAGCTGGTGTTGGAAAGCAATTATCTTGTAATCAGCTTGTCAGATGAAACTGTCAGAGTGGATTTTGCTTCATCTGGTTAAACACTTTAGTTTCCCTGGCAGGGACTGAACCAACTTCAAAGGGCCCTGTAGCCTACAGTAAAACTCTAGACAGGAAGTTCCCCCCCCTGCAAATGTTGCCACATGAACATATGAGAGCCCTGATAGCAGGTACTATCAACGATGTCACTTCCCCTGCACCCTGTCTCTTCCATGAGGAGGGGAACCATGTTACACACTCATTGTAACGTTCTAGCATTGTCTGTTGAATGTGTTGAAAAAAAAACCTCTCTCATACTGCATCTATCTATGAGGAAGGATGAGGGGACTTGTCATTTTTCATATCTCCTTCTGCATGTACAGTATGTGCCAGATGGGCAAACACACAGAGCTGGTGACGAGGCTACTTGAGCTGGTCTTTGTCTTCACTTATAAATCAATGGAGTGAACAGGAGTACATGACTTAACCCTAATTGAGCCTGTTAATCTCTCTGGATAAGAGCGTCTGCTAGATTACTAAAATGTCAATGTAAATGAGTGCATTTGATTGATCCCCAAGTGCTCCATCAGATTAACGGGTATGTAGATAGTTAACACACAGGCCAGTGTAGATGCACACATGAACATGAGTGTGTCATTAAGCCATACACTGTCGCAATAACAACCCTTTCTTTTGTCTCTTTAAATCAACAGACAATTATTTGGTTGCAATATGCGTAATCACAAGAATAAAAACAAATGTATTGAAACCCAAAATGCTTGACAATGTGTTAAAGATAAATTATTGTTTCCATGGCCATACAATATACTGGTTGTATATACAAAGCTGCAGGGGAGGAAGTACAAAGGCAACCATTTCCTGGTCTCTGTTATTTTAATCAATTACAAACCTACAGTATTGCAAAACCATAATTTACAGTTCAATACTGACTGCAACTCACAAGCACCAAATCTGTTTAGTGACACACCACTGCACCCTAGTGGAAGTCCAAGTGCTTGCATGTGACTTTTATTGCCTTGCACTGCACTGGTCAGCATTATTCCTGGTGGAGGAACAGATGTGTAGATTGGCAGACTCCCATTGGAGGAAAACAATGGTCAATAGAGGAAAGCCTTCAGCAGCTCCTAAAGCCTACACCTCCTCACCACATTCCCCTGACTGGCACCACACAGATTACAGACAGGCTGAAAGAAGCTCACTGGAAGAAGCACAATCTATGCTAAATCTGTATGCGAAGGAGTAGGATTGTTGTATGTTTATCGTGATGCTGTGTGAGTGTGTGTGTTTGTGGGTGGTCTCTGAATTAAAATACCACAATCAAACATCAATGACAAATGTTCCAGAGCTAAAACTGTATAACTGTACATCTATGTAAGGCAGCACAACATCACAGTATGAAATCTGGTTTTGATGAGGGCAGAAACCCAAAAAGAAACATTTCTGAATGGTTTTCAAAGGCAATAGCTCAGTGAAATATTAAACCTACCAACTGATTACTTTATTTTGGCCTGCCTCCTCTTTGTCTGTCTTCACCCGTATGATCTCACAGACTGTTAACATTAACCTGTTTCTACGCTGAGCCACACACACACACACTCTCTAAGATCTATATTTAACTTTGCTTGTGTTGGAATGGGGATGTGTGTCAGAGGGTTGATGATTGTGCATATGACGCAGGAGTTCAGTGTCAGTTTCCAACAAGGCCTCTAAATTTAGCCTGGGTAAAGGCAGCAACGAGCGGACTGGTTGGCGACCTACTCCTGCTGAACTATATACTGCTTTGGACCCACTGTTGTTCCGTCACCTGCACCTCTAATTCCTTTTTGTGTGTGTGTGTGTGTCTTGGTACCACTTGTGTTTTGGTGGAAGGGAAGGGGTGAGTTTTAAATACTTTCTCTGTTGATTGCCAGTGTTGTTTATTGGAAATGTGCACATTGCTGTATTAGTTGACATTTCAGAATATGTTATATTCAAATATTGTATGATATGTCTGTGTAATATAACATTAGTCTAACAAACATAATGGAGTTGGGGAAATGCACAGATTTTTACTAACATTAACTGAAAAGCATTCTACTTGTTTTGTTTATAAAAGGTATAATAAGTGCTAAATGTTTTTTTACCCACTGTGCAGTTTGGCCTGCCTGTGCAGAGGTTGATGATTTCTTTGTGGTTTCAGGTGACTGGATCTCTAACCATCTATGAGGAATTGACATTGCTGAGAGGATGGCAGATGGCAACTTGGCACAGGGACTGTTTATCTGTGAACGGCCCACTGCTCTAATGCAAGTCACAGCTTTGTGATTTGCGACAGGGAGTCAATCAGCCGGAGGCGATGGGTCAGTCAGAGGGGCTAGAGAGCAGGGGTGGCATAAACAGCCCTGACCCCCTTGTACAAGAGGCCTATCTGATGTTACATGACTATATAAACTATGTGATCGCAGGGCCTGACGGCCACATAGGCCCACCCCCTACTGCCACAGCAGCAGCCCTGCGCCATGCTGGGGATGAGCTGCTAGTTAGGTTCCCCATCTTCTTCAGGCGCTGGCCACGCGTCTTCCACGATGTGACCGAGGCCACAGCCTGCCCCATGCTCACCGCCATCCTGGATGAGCACTTTGCCACCACCACCCCCGGGGGGCGTCGACGAGACCTGGCCTGGAGTGCGGTGCTGTCTGTGTATGTGCTGGCTGGCCAGATGGCCCTGCACTGCCACGAGAGGGGCATGGGGGGAATCCTGCCCCAGCTTAAGGAGTGTGTGGGCGGTTACGTGGAGAGGGTCATCTGTCCAGAGATTCGGGACAAGGGTGGATGGGTAAGTTCACTAGTCAAGGCTCTTCACTGGCAGAGTAAGACTAAGGCCTAGATTCAATCAGATCAAGCGTTAACCAGCAATGGCAGACAGCCACATAACGGATGTTTTGGCGGCGTTGGAGCCGTCAAATCGGTGAGCAGTTGATCTTACGATCATTGTCACGAAGCCACACCTGCCCCACTCCCGTTAGAAGTTCAGAACGAGAAAGTGTAAGCTATATAGAAATAATTACTCTCAAATTATAAAATCATAAAATCAAGTAATGAGGGTTTCTATCAGCCTAATTGAGGTGTAGATTACATCTCACATTCCAGGGTTCAAACTTGGTAACGAGGCTGGCTGCATGGGATTTATTTTCATGCGACTCTGTGCAGCCAATGGCAATGTCCGCTTTAGGTGTAATGCCAGGAGCTGCTTGTGAATTTGACAACTCTAACGCAGTTCCACCTCTGACATCGCCAAAACAAGGACATCGCTTTAATAAGGATGTCGGCTAAAGCAGATGTGATTGAATAGAGCACTAGACTACAGTTTAAAATGTTTGATTGTCCTGTTGTTGTTGTGAATCTTAAATTTGGTTTCATTCCTGGGAACTAAACACGTTTTCTGTTGTTGGCAGACAGGCTTTGTGTCCCGCTTTGGGCAGAAGCAGGACTTGGAGGGCCAGGTGAAGAAGGTGTGTTGCTGGACTCTACTGCTATTGGTCACCAGTATCCTGTCCTATTTCCTGTGGAAACGAATATCTTAAACAACACCCCCACCTGGTGGCCACAATCAGATTGCTCCAAAAGTCCCCTTATTGAATAAATATTTTCCCAAAGCATATATTTACCAATTGTATCTCAATGTCCCACTATTGTCTATTTTAATCCATTGAGGTGTGCAATCATGCTGGTAAAAACCTTACCTCAGTAATAATGTGCCAGGCATTTATGGGACTTTGCATTAGACATTGACATAACAGTTTCAGGGCTCAACAAACATACAATAGGCTCCCAGTATTAACCAGCCAGCTAGTTTACAACTGAATCATAATTCAGTAGAGATAAGCTTTTCACTGTGTCAGGTGTCAGCCAAGGATATTAGCACAACTGAAACTGAAATGCCCAAACCAACATTTTTTTTTTTGGGGGGGGGGGCTGAAAATGCCCCATCCAGGCAGCCAATTGAGATTTTCTTTCCCCTACATCAGATATCTTTCAGAGCTAATCTGATTGGTCATAAGACCAATTAGTGAAAGAAAAAGACCAGATATGGGCTGCTTGTGTAAAGGCAGACTTTGATTTGTCAAGTTCAACCCATGTCATACATAAATGGTGAATGGACAGGCATATTCCAATATTACTCATATACCTTTGACTTTGTCAGCCAAATTAGCAAGAAACTTCATGATAGCCTACATGTGTATATTTATGTGTGCACTAACATCGAAATAAGGAACTAGAGGGTTTATGAAACACCACTTTGGTCTGTCAACATCACAGGGGATAAAGTCCTTGGATAAGCAGTATGGTTATTAGTGCTACAGTGCATGTTATGTCAGACTAAATCATAGCTTGAATGGCTAAAAATTGCTCATTCAAAATAGATTTACCATGAGTTTAGCACACTAGTCAGATTTCAGAGGCATGGCAAAACATGCAAAAACCTAAGCTATGCCTCAGAGAACTTGCACAATTGTGCTGGGGAACACTGTAGCCCCTCATCTTACCATGTATAGAAAACATACATGAATGACTTCATAAATGCACCAACAGCTGCTCTACAATTATTTATGAAACTGTGGTTACAATACAATAAATGTATGTCATTTGAATGTTTTCACCACGGAACACTATTGCCTAGCTGAAGAACTGGTTGTCAGAATAATGTGTGGGACTACTGATCTGGCTATTATTGAAGCCCAACCATAGTTTATTGGAGCAACCATTAAATCGAGGAATACAGCACATTAAACAAAAGAAATTTTATTGACATGTTTCTGTACAGACAAGAAATGACAGGAATAGCAGAGGTGACAAAACAAAAAGGACAGGTAATGGAACACTGGAAAGGTCAAGACTGACATGTCAGTGAATTATACAGCTTGGATGCGCACAATTATAAACATTTAGGCCAGCTCCTCTTCTCCCTCCTCTTCAAACTCTCCCTCCTCCTCAGCGGTGGCATCTTGGTACTGCTGGTACTCAGACACCAGGTCATTCATGTTGCTCTCAGCCTCAGTGAATTCCATCTCGTCCATACCCTCTCCGGTGTACCAATGGAGGAAAGCCTTACGCCTGAACATGGCTGTGAACTGCTCTGAGATACGCTTGAACAGCTCCTGGATGGCTGTGCTGTTGCCGATGAAGGTAGCAGCCATCTTGAGGCCGCGGGGAGGAATGTCGCAGACGGCGGTCTTGACATTGTTGGGGATCCATTCAACGAAGTAGCTGCTGTTCTTGTTCTGCACGTTCAGCATCTGCTCGTCCACCTCCTTCATGGACATGCGTCCACGGAAGATGGCGGCCACTGTGAGGTAGCGTCCGTGACGGGGGTCGCAGGCGGCCATCATGTTCTTAGCATCGAACATCTGCTGGGTGAGCTCAGGCACAGTGAGGGAGCGGTACTGCTGGCTTCCCCTGCTGGTGAGGGGGGCGAAGCCAGGCATGAAGAAGTGGAGACGGGGGAAGGGCACCATGTTGACAGCCAGCTTACGGAGGTCAGCGTTGAGCTGTCCTGGGAATCGTAGGCAGGTTGTGACACCGCTCATTGTTGCCGACACCAGGTGGTTGAGGTCGCCGTAGGAGGGAGTAGTGAGTTTGAGGGTACGGAAGCAGATGTCGTAGAGAGCCTCGTTGTCAATACAGAAGGTCTCGTCAGTGTTCTCCACTAGCTGGTGGACTGACAGGGTGGCATTGTAGGGCTCCACCACAGTGTCTGATACTTTGGGTGAGGGCACCACGCTGAAGGTGTTCATGATGCGGTCAGGGTACTCTTCACGGATCTTGCTGATGAGCAGGGTGCCCATGCCAGAGCCGGTTCCACCTCCTAGTGAGTGGGTGAGCTGGAAACCTTGCAGACAGTCACAGCTCTCAGCTTCCTTCCTCACAACATCCAGGACTGAGTCCACCAGCTCAGCGCCCTCTGTGTAGTGGCCCTTGGCCCAGTTGTTTCCAGCACCACTCTGGCCTGCAAAACAAGATATTGAATAAATTATTGTAGTCTATTGCTCTATTCAGTTTATGTACAGGCGACATTATGAATATGATAAAATACTGTACAAATATAAACCTACCGAACACAAAGTTGTCAGGTCTGAAGATCTGGCCGAAGGGTCCAGATCTCACAGAGTCCATGGTCCCTGGCTCCAAGTCGACAAGCACGGCACGAGGCACATATTTACCACCTAGACAACCAGGAGGAAAATAAAGATCAATATCAGAACCACACATAATCAATTGGGAGGGATAATGAATTTGACAAATGTGGTTATACAGCAGACGAACAAGGCTTACCTGAGGCTTCATTGTAGTAGACGTTGATCCTGTCGAGCTGGAGGTCACTGTCCCCATGGTATGTACCAGTTGGGTCAATGCCATGTTCGTCACTGATCACCTCCCAGAACTGCAAGAAGAGCATTCGGATTTAGTCTACAGCGCAAAATAGAATTCATATCAGGTAGGCTAATATGCCATTCAAAGTGTGATCTTAACCAAATGCGTGGTAGGCCTATGCAGTTAGATTGTTTCAATATTCCATTTGATCACGTCAATGGATCAATTCGACTACATTGCATGGTTCATTATAGGTACATACAATGTATGGTTAGGTATCTGGAATGAAAATCTCCCGTTAAAATTCCGCGCGCGCGGCACGACCTCCGATTGGCTGAAATCCATTCGCAATGGTTTTGAAAATGTCGAATACGTCACTTGCTGAAACACCGCCCACATCTGCCAAAAACCGGGCGCGGCGCGCTATCAATGACACGAATGTGGGTCATAATATGGGATTGAACAAATTTCCCATTCCCCCCAAGAAATATGTTTATTACGACAATAACCGAAATGTACTCACTATTTAACAGATTACTTGGAATATGGCATTTGGCATCACTGAGGCCTACTTCCCCTTTTGCGCATTGCAGTAGGTCGAGTAAATTGTGGTTATCCATACCCACATTTAATCGATCAAGTTTACATTTAATAAAACAATTTATTAATACACATGTTCATGTATATTGTCGCACTCGCCAGTAGTCTACAGTGTAAGGATCATTCCAGTCCAAATAAAACCGGTCGAATAAAAATAGAGTAGCGCATAAAAATAATACCAACGCTTTTTTTTCTCTTCCCCCCCCCCCCCCACCCATCAAAACAATAACGGTAATCAATATAGGTTAGGAATATTAATTACTTGCATTTCCATTAACAATACAGTTCTTTGGGTGTGGTTAACTGGACACGCATACAAAGAAACTGCGATTTTACGCACAGTTATTTATCGCACGATTTGCATCAAATTAATAAAACAGATGACAAACCTTAGCTCCGATCTGGTTTCCACACTGTCCAGCCTGAAGATGCACGATTTCCCTCATTTTTACTTTGGAGGTAGAACAACTCTTATGCCAATAAAAACCAGTGGCTTGGCTTCCTTTCTTAGAGTGCGCGAAAAGAATGGTGTCCCTGACTATATAGGAGGACCTTGTGCCCGCCCCTTAGATTCCATGTCACCAAATCTGACAAATCTGTTGGCTAATATTTCTCAGACCCAATAATTGACACACTTATAGACCAATCATATTCACAAAGAATAATTTTCATTGGCCTCTTCTGTCTATCAATCAAAATATACGCAAACGTGTGATCCTCGCATAATCTTGAAGATTTGTCCTACATCCTTTATGCCGGCTAAAATCATATCTCATTTTAAACTATACTTTCTTCACCATATTTTGATCCAATAAACCACACAGAGTACATGATTAAGAGAGGCACCTGTTGACTATTTAAAATATGTGAAACCTTTTCACATAAAATGGTAGAACTAAGAACAACCTCACAGATGTAATGTAAGTCCACGTGGCTCATTGTTACTTTGTAACCATTCCTGGCAGAATTATTTCAGCTTCTTGGGGGTGAAACATAGCTATTTCGTTTCTCGATTTACATTTTGTCACATGAAATGTATCCAACATCATGTCACATGTTTTCTGTCAAGAAAGGGATCTAATATGTCATCGAAGATATGTCAGTTGTTTTGTTATCATAACACAACATAGTCTACAGCCTTTGGTACTGTGCCGGAAACCTTCGATTAGATTATATGTACCCAGAGTCATTTATATCCCTAATTCTTATCGTTGTTGTTACATATTTCTGAATATGGGCGCCTCCCTTTTTGCGCATTGTAAAACATGGCTGCCTGGGCTGTGTCAGGGCTTTACACACAGACTGCTTGGCTGCTCCTTTCCCCTTACAGGCCACAGTGAGAACTTCACAACATGATTATTATATTTAAACTACATCGAGACGAAATCCTGCATATACATAGTCTATTGTTGTGAATGAATCCATGTCTGATTTATATAACGTCAATGTATTACCATTTCCAACAGATGACTCTGACCTGGGGCCCCATTGCAACCATCTCCTTGGTATGTATTACTGATCACAACATAGTCCAGTCATGAAGTGACAGACAGTCCAATAAAATGTTTAATCTTCCATGTTAAATTGTATTAATCTTTGTACTGGCATAGTCCTAATTATATAATATGACACAACACATAAATAGTGCAATGAAACAGCTCAAATCCAGTTTAGCATGAGATGGGGAGGTTGGGCTATCGGTCTCAAAACCAGAGAGACAGACACTGTCTGGAAGGATGAACAAAACAGGGAGGGGTGTGGCAGCAGCAGAGAAAGAGAGTGGGCTTGGGAGGGGAGCAGTGCATGGCTGTTTTAAAGAGTGCTGGAATTAGGAACGGGGGCTTATTGATAGTTAATATGTGTGCCAGGGGGAGAATGTGTCTGAGACGCCAGCGCTCGCCTCCTGCATGGGCAAAGTAGCTGTGCGTTGAAGGACAGAGGAGAGACACCAGCTGATTCTCTGTTAGTTTGGACCAATATCCGTTGAACAGACCTTTGTGGAGGACCTATAGGGGCTTTACCTTGAGTCTGGTGATCCATGCCCATTCAGCTCTTACCACTGTGTCCATAACATGCATTTTCATGTAGATTAAACCTATAGAGTTGTCAAGGTGTAGGGATAAGAGCTCTGTGTGCGGAATGAATAGCCATACTCAGAAACAAAGGGCCTAGTTTCAATCTCATTACAGCACAGTGAGTGCATACAGTCCATTCTCACAGCGTAGGCTGCCTTTGCAGAGACATCGCTGCTGTGTTCACTCTGTAACTGGGTCATCATACAGTGTACTCTCAGATTGATATAGCACACATTGACATTCCCTGTGGTGCCTCAAGTGTGTACACTTTAGTGTATACATACACTGAGTGTACAAAATACTAGTAACACCTTCCTATTATTGAGTTGAAGAGCAGGTGTTCCTATTGTTTTGTACACTGTGTATATACAGAATACTTTTTTATTTTACTAGGCAAGGCAGTTAAGAATGTATTCTTATTTACAATGACGGCCTAGGAACAGTGGGTTAACTGCCCTGATCTAGCAACCTTTCGGTTACTGGCCCAACACTCTAACCACTAGGCTACATGCCACCCCATACTAAAGCCTATGACCCTGTTCAGTTGGGATGTTGACAAATATGCCTAAAGCACAACATTTCATATGAATCTTAAGAACAGTGTGCTTTCAACAATAGTTTCATTTTTTTTTAAATATAGGCATGTCAGTTAAGAACAAATTCTTAATTTCAATGACTGCCTAAGAACAGCAGGTTAACTGCCTTGTTCAGTGGCAGAACGACAGATTTTTTATCTTGTCAGCTCAGGGATTCGATCTTCCAACCTTTCGGTTACTAGGCCAATGCTCTAACCACTAGGCTACCTGCCGCCCCTTGTTATGTAAAGTGGAGCTCTGTCTAACTCTTCCTCACACTTCCTTCATGGCCCCTGCATTCTTCCTCCACGGTAGTGTCTAGTCACAGATGACAGGGAAAGGGGGGGGGGGGGGGTGTTAATAGTAACAAAGGGGGAGAGAGTGGGGCTTTCTTGTGAGGACTGGAAGAAGGCCAGCCTGAGGAGAGACAAAAGGAATCAATCACAAATACATTTCCTGAGTAACATCCTATACAGTGGAAGCAGCTCATTATGGTTTCATACAACACCTTTCCCACTCCATCCTCTGTCTGGGCACACACATCCACATTCTATTTCTATCTCAGCCTTTTTAATCTACATTAAAAGCAGCAGAAAGACAAGGGCT
Source organism: Salmo salar (assembly GCF_965601325.2). Lineage (NCBI taxonomy): Eukaryota > Metazoa > Chordata > Actinopteri > Salmoniformes > Salmonidae > Salmo > Salmo salar. The sequence goes on along the minus strand of NC_138314.1, from coordinate 27,915,613 downwards.
GGGCCTATCCAACAATAGACAGCCTCAAGACAGGATTGGAGGTGTGAGATTTCCTTTTGATTCAAACCATTTTTATCCCTCTGCGGTAAATTAATTATTCATCTAACTTTGGAGGGGAATAGAGTCTGATTGTACACCAAGTGGTGTGATGTGATGTGAAGCGAGGCTGAGTGAGGCTGAGCGTGTCTACTGCACATCGGCAAAAAAGCATCTCCGAGTCAAATTGAGGGCATTTGCTGTCCTCGACTCTTTATGGACTCATTTATGGACATAACGTCACCTCATTATATGCTTACAGTAACTTGCAGCTTGGCTGTCCCACTAGACAAGAGCTCCCCAGAAGGTTGATGGTTAAATTACCCTGCCCTGACTCGGCATCTTCCCTACATCTGCAGTAGACTACTGCATCCTCTGTGTACTGCCAGATAGTGTAGCAGACAGTGGTACACTACACCCATGGAAAAATGATTACAACTGTAGATATAACAGAATCAGTATTATACTGTATCTCTATGACTTGACTACACTATTCTCAGGGTGGAATGTGAGGAAGAGTTAGACAGAGCTCCACATTCAGGTTACATAACAAAGAGACCATGACCATGCAAAAAAGACACCCTGGCAGAATGCAAATGCTAGCTAGTGTCAGCTACAATAGTTACTGTGTTGCAGTGGGCATGTTGTGATGCTATTCAAGTACTGGGTCTTCTAGCAGTGAGGAACAAGTACACACAAGTCAATTTATAAATGTATGCTGATTTGCAACAAATTGACAGTAGAATTCTAAAGCACTGTAAAGTAATTGCCACGCCCAGTCCTCCTCAGCTATTCAGCATATTGGTACAGACAGATGCCTACTCTCTACAAGAGGGTTCTACCAACAATTATTTGGGCAACATTTAGTATTTCCAGTGAATATCTGACATCTTTGTAAAGTTTCATTGGAGAACAGCAGAAATCAGAGGTGGTCTTCCCTGGCCTGGCCTATACAGTAGAATTGTCAGTGAGTGAGCAGGTGGAATGGGCATGTGGTTAATAATGCAGGCCAGGTGTTGGACAGGAACAGCTGTGTCTCACGCTGATTGTGTACTGTACACTATGTCTGCTGGTGGAGCCCAGTGATTCAGACATATCAGGTTACTCTCCTCAATATTTACATTTACTCCGGAATGCTGTTATAATAAATGGCTGTGTCTGATCCCGATCTCTCATAGCGTAGTAAGCTGTGTATCACCATATCTGTCCCTAATGAAGAGTAACAATCTATGAGTGAATGGGTGGGATTCACTATTGTAAGAGCGAGAGGGGGAGGGGCACTCCTTCAGTGGAGGCGGAGTAGGCTAGGCTGCATTGTGAATAATGGAACAGTGCCCAGATGCAGAGACGGAATACATCATTCTTCCATTGATTTTCCTGAGATTGGCCATGCATGCTATCCTTCTGTGCTTTTCTCTCTTCTCCCTCTGTCTCCATGGCTGGTCTACTGGGAGAACAGTCAGTCAGGAAGCACAGCTGATGCTAACGCTGCCAGACACTCAGCTCCAGACTATGCAGCACATCCACTGAGCTTACTGATGATGATGATGCATACGCAGAGAACATGCAGTCAGCTGTGGTCCGGGGAAGTCCAGACCTCCGCTGTGACACTTATCAAAACAGGCCATCACATCGCTGGCAATATACTATGCTGGTTATGTAGTGGGATATCACTGCCACTGGCTGAATGACTGAGTGGGATAATGATGGTGGCTAAGATGGTAGGTAATTGGTGTCGTAATGGTAAAAGAAAATGGGGGATGGGTTTGTATTGATTAAGGATGACTCACTGGATCAATTTGGATTTCTAGCCTTCTGGAGGGGGGTGATGTAATACTACTGCATCACTAATTTAGGGATTTTGAGATTAAAGTAGATGCGTTCTTTCCCAAAAACAATGTAAATACATTTTCAAGATCTCTTGTAATAAATACTGGCCCACTAGACTTAGACTAGCACTTAGCAACAGCCTCATATCTGGTTTTATGGTTGGATGTGACAGAGCATATTTTCAGATGTTTATGAGATGTTGAGATGGTTCAAATCATTTTGATCAAGCCTGGGAGTGTTCATTCATTAATACATTACATTTGCACTCTTTCAAGTGAGTCTTTAATCAAATGAATGTGGTTTACCAATCAAATGTGTTTTTCTCTGTGGTGTTCTTTCCTTTTTTCTAAGAACGGGGATTCTCTCTAAATGGTTTAAATGAGCTCTGTAGTAGTGACATTGATTTGAATCAATCAATGGTTTCAATAAATAAATCTTGCCTACCTTTTCTAGTGTTTTATATAAGCATATTGGACACTACTACACTCACCCATAATGAAACAGTGGGTAATGGCATATGGGTAAACCAGTCTTAAAACTGTTACCAAAAGATTACAATCTCTGGGACAGCATCCAAACAGATGCTCATTTGGTATGATGATCTTTTTCAGAGGCCTGCTACTGGAGGCAGCTGCTAAGCAGTCCATTGTGTGTTCGACTCCATACCACTCCCTTATTACAGGCCAACTCCCAACACTTCCGGAGAGCAATAATGTTCCAATCATCTACTGCCATCTTCTGGCTGTATTGAAAACCAGTGTCATGTTTATTGATTATTGGAAAAATACGTCCCAGGAGACTGGCGATCTTGTATGAATTCACAATTTCCAATAGATCCACATTAGGGTGTTTTGGTTCATCAAAACAAACATTGATGAAGGTCTATTAAAAACTTTGATGAGAAATTGAAGAACATGAAATTAACCATGAGTATGATCATGCTGAATCATTTCAATGTGTTAGATGTAGAGTTTTACTTCCTGTTTCTCTGACTAGCAGTGTCCCTGTTTCCTAGTGACTATAATGTTGTTGCCTAGTGACTATAATGTTGTTGCCTAGTGACTATCATCTTGGTTTTGAATGAAGTGAACTCCAACTGTCTCGAGGTAATATTGTATGTTTATCTTATGACAACATTACATTTCAACACAAATGTCTTATAAAGCAAAAGAAAACCTTTATTTTTCTATTTAGAATATACAAAACAGTACCTAGTTGTCATAAAGATAAAACACAAGTACAAGATCATTTGTTTTTACAGTGAAGGTGATTGGGAATGATTTGTGTTGGTTGGTAGGCCTGTTGTGGGGTGGAGTAGCTGCAGACCAACATGACCAATGATGAGGGCCCGACATGCAGAAAGTAGAAGACTGATCATTATGGCTCCTATAGCAGAGTTCATCTTGTCTTGGTGCAAGGTGGTTGGGTAGAGGTGCTTCTTGCAACCACCACCACTTGACAATGCACAGCCTTTTATTACACTGGAAAGAGACAACAGAGAATGGTGGTAGAATCAGTCTGCTGACATGGGAATAAGGCTTTAGTAAATTTAGCCTACGTGCAAGAGCAGCATGCATACCGACACTTTCCCCATGACTCTTTACCATAACATCTGTAACAGAGCATGAATGGCATGGTGATATTCAATTCAGGAGTAGATCATTGATTTTGAATTGAAAAAAATCAGATCAGTTACCTGCAGGGAGGATGTTATCCTTAGAGTATCCCTTCATGTTCATGTTTCCTGCTGGGTTGTACGGGCCCAGCAGGAAAATTATCTCCATTAACCCATAAGAGTCTAAGCCATGTCTAAGCCAGGGGTGGGGAGGTTCTACTAAGCTATATGGAATTGTTTTAAGAAGGTGATACTAAGGATCATTTAGGTATATGATTTTGATTTTAAGACCCCTTGAAGTATCAAAAAAATATACATGAATTTTTTTTTGATATTTTTGGCTTTACCACTATTAACCCATTCAAATGCATTTAATAACAGATTCACTACATGGAACAACAGATAGTCCCCCCAAAAAACTAAAGAAGGTTCATTCTGAAGTGTCTGTCCTATATCTGAAAGATATAAGAAAGATCAGGGAACATTTGTTTTTATTTCTGTTTTTACATGTATTTAACCCCTTATTTCAACTGGTACCGGGGACCTTCAGACGAGTCTTGTGGGGCCCTCAAGAAAAAGTACTACTGAATTACTACTCATCACTAATACACAAGATCTACACAAACGTACTGGTTTTACTACTTGATTGCTATTGAGATGTGTAATAAACCAGTAGTGATTTATGTAGTAATTTAAGAAGTAATGAGTGATAAATTAGGATGTTTCACTACTGGTGAACACTACATATTTCCTACTCAAACTACATAATTCTTTCTTATTGATTGATTAACTACTGAGCGTTTGGGTATCTACTACTTAAAACCTACACATTCCGACATGTTCACTATTGAATTACTACATAACGGCTACACATTACTGCTGTATGTAAATGTTATATTTCAGTTTATAATTTTTTATAAATTTGCAAAAATGTCTAAAAACCCATTTTTGCTTTGTCATTATGGGGTATTGTGTATAAATAGATGAGAAAAAACGATTTAATCAATTTTAGAATAAGGCTGTAACTTAACAAAATGTGGAAACAGTCAAGGGGTCTGAATACTTTCCGTATTCACTGTATGACTTAACCTCCACATTCCTACATAATTCCTCCATGTTCATAAAACAAGAAATACGTTTATACAAACTTAATTGTATGTTTTTTAATCAAATGTATTACATTAATTAAATTCATTAATTACAGCACTTTTAATCCATTTGAGGTCTTCATTCAGCTTTGACATCGCTATCTTGAGATCCTCTTTTTTGTTGCAGCCACATTTCTCCACAAGAGAAAATCAATTATAACTTAAGCCATTACCAATCACCTGCTGACTGTGTTCACGTAAGACAACACAGAAAAACATTTGATAAACAATGTTAATCGTACCAACAGTGGCCTCCAGTTTTATGTCGAGGTCCTCCTTGACAACAGGTGAAAACGGGTAAGTAGAATGTGTAAGTATACTAATGTGAAAATACTGTACATTTGCATACTAGTGGTGCACGGGTCAGGTGTTTGTTCACGCACACCTGCCGCAATTGCTAATAACCCATCCGCAATCACCTGACTATATGTGATAAAGTGAAAATCTGAGGCCTGCACCCGACCCTAACCCGCAAATATAGAACATGTGGAATAGGCTACAGTCAGAGACTGCAGAACAAGGGGTTGCAGGACTTAGATATGTTTCTGCTTATAATTTCCGACATGCTGGTAGGTTATTTGTTTGTCAACTTATCTATAATTAGATACATGTAGCTTCTCTTATGTATTTCATTTTGAGTTTGCATCTCAATATTACATTTTATACTGTATACATCACAGAAGACTGAAATATAACAAAACCTATTGACATAGAAACACGTTTTTTTTCGGCTGTTAAAAAAAAAGGTTTATTAATTAGGAAATTATGAAAGATATTAGTAACATTCCACCCATGAGGCCACTAGAGGGCGAGTTGGTCATGTGACTCCAGGATAGGGCAACACGCTTGATGTCATCTCTAGTGTAAAAGCCCCATCAGGCGTGAGCTGCTTGTTGAAATCTTACACTGTAGCAGCGCAAATCTCTTGTGGAGCTGGCGTGTTCATGCCCAGGTTTCGTTGAAATTAATAGGAGTGTCTCACGCTCTGCAAAAGTTAGGCCTATGCGTTCCATCTGATGGAGCAGGTCAGTAAAGCAGATTTTTCTGCTACCTCATTGTTGTTTTATTAAGAGACTGACAAGTTATAGCATTTGTGTGTGTAAACAACTATTTTCCCATTTCTGGGCAAGTGAACATAATCTTCGGGCAATCAAAAAATACGACTGATTTGGCAGATGGGAAATACCTTTCTGACCTTAAAATTAGTCTCTGTGTGGGACATGACAGTGATTAATCAGATGTAAAACGGTTTTATATGAGCTTTGATGAGAACAGAGTTTTTCTAATCAGGTCACAGTTTTAAACTCCTGGAAAAACTCCTGGCCCTGTAGGGAGGATGAAAACCCTATCAAACAGCAGCAACCTTGTACTTGTTCATACTTATTATATTTTAAAACTTACTGGGGGTTTCAGTTGCACAGACAGAACTGGAATTAGACAATATAACTAACTAACAGGCATGAGCTTCTTTGATGTAGGGTTGCATCATGTAGGCCCATATATACAGTACATTTGTAATTCAAAAGTTACAGGTCTAGCCTGTTACAGGTCTAGCCTGTCATCACTATTTGTTGATTTATAATATTTTTTTATTATGGGAGGTTTCGTAAATTCACTCTGGCTATCTACTCCGATTTCAGAGCACTCTCATCTGAGTGTGCCAGAGCACAGAATAACTGATTAATTTACGAACGCTCAACACCAGTTGAATATTTTAATATGTTTTAAAATGTAATCTTTATTTAACTAGGCAAGTCAGTTAAGAACAAATTCTTATTCATAATGACGGCCTCCTGGGGAACACTGGGTTAACTGCCTTGTTCAGGAGCAGAACGACAGATTTATACCTTGTCAGCTCAGGGTTTCGAGCCAGCAACCTTTCGGTTACTGGCCCAACGCTCTAACCACTAGGCTACCTGCCACCCAACAATCAGTTAGCAAGTCTGAAATGTCATAGTTTCCTCGGTCCGACTAGCACGTGAACAAAGGATTCCCCACTTAATTCAATGAGGATTACAGTTGCGTTTGCAAATCATTCTTTACCTTTAACCTAGCAATTACATTACCAAACGTGTGCACTTGAATAGTGATGGGTAACCAAGGCTTTCTGAAGGCTTTGGCACTTTCACCGAAGGTACCACGTTCATCTGTACAAACAATAGTACGCAAGTATAAACACCATGGGACCACGCAGCCGTCATACCACTCAGGAAGGAGACGCGTTCTGTCTCCTAAAGATGAACGTACTTGGTGCGAAAAGTGCAAATCAATCCCAGAACAACAGCAAAGGACCTTGTGAAGATGCTGGAGGAAACAGGTACAAAAGTATCTATATCCACAGTAAAACGAGTCCTATATCGACAACCCGAAAGGCTGCACAGCAAGGAAGAAGCCACTTCTCCAAAACCGCCAAAAAAAGCAAGACTACGGTTTGCAACTGCACATGGGGACAAAGATCGTACTTTTTGGAGAAATGTCCTCTGGTCTGATGAAACAAAAATAGAACTGCTTGGCCATAATGACCATCGTTATGTTTGGAGGAAAAAGGGGGAGGCTTGCAAGCTGAAGAACACCATCCCAACCGTGTTGTGGGGGTGCTTTGCTGCAGGAGGGACTGGTGCACATCACAAAATAGATGGCATCATGAGGGAGGAAAATTATGTGGATATATTGAAGCAACATCTCAAAACATCATTCAGGAAGTTAAAGCTTGGTCACAAATGGGTCTTCCAAATGAACAGTGACCCCAAGCATACTTCCAAAGTTGTGGCAAAATGGCTTAAGGACAACAAAGTCAAGGTATTGGAGTGGCCATCACAAAGCCCTGACCTCAATCCTATAGACAATTTGTGGGCAGAACTGAAAAAGCGTGTGCGAGCAAGGTGGCCTACAAACCTGACTCAGTTACACCAGCTCTGTCAGGAGGAATGAGCCAAAATTCACCCAACTTATTGTGGGAAGCTTGTGGAAGGCTACCTGAAACATTTGACCCAAGTTAAACAATTTAAAGGCAACGCTACCAAATACTAATTGAGTGTATGTAAACTTCTGACCCACTGGGAATATGATGAAAGAATTGAAAGCTGAAATAAATCATTTTCTCTACTATTATTCTGACATTTCATATTCTTAAAATAAAGTGGGGATCCTAACTGACCTAAGACAGGGAATTTTTACTACGGTTAAATGTCAGGAATTGTGAAAAACTACATTCTTATCACACACATAATATGAAATGACCTAACATACAGTCAGAGATGTCATGGCTATCCTACTGTGAACATTAGGAATGTAATCTTTACCTTACAGCTCTCCACACCTGGTACATGTCAGAGCGAGAATAAGCATCAATGGACAGCCAATCAGCAAAGAGCTCTTCACCAAATACTTCTGGGAGGTGTATGCCCAGTTAGAGGCTACAAAGTTATAGTATGTCTTCATAGAGAGTTGAAGAATGAACACTGATGTAGCCCATCACTCTCAAAGAAACTCTCTGACCCTTTCTTGTTATGACTGTGTCACTGCACTGATCCTTAGGACTCCCATGGAGTTAGTATGCCGGCCTATCTCCGCTTCCTCACGATCCTGGCGTTCCATGTCTTCCTATAGGAGAGGGTAACATTCACATACCCTGTCACATGTACAGTTTGTTTACAAATGTACTAACGACCAAATCAATTGATAACAGTTGTAAACCATTCTGAGCAGTATCTCTCTATATAACAGATGGATTTATCTGTAGAGGCTGTGATTTGAAGGGCCTATGACTGTACAAACATCATCAAGTATTTTTGCTGCATATCATAAAGGCTATATTATCAAAGTCAAACATAAGATTGATTAGTTACAGAATCCGTATTCACTTATTTTTCTTTCTGACATTTGGTGAACAGGAAGCCATGGGTTTCTGGGATCTCCTCCTTAGGAATTGATCAAGTATACTAGGAGACACCATAGAGGAGAAAGCATGTATATTTCAGATGAGAGTAATGCATGTTGTGTTGTGTGAGGTCAACCTATGCACTGTGTACCTGTGGCATTATTCTTACTATCTATTTAAAAAAAAAATTGTATTTAACTAGGCAAGTCAGTTAAGAACAAATTCTTATTTACAGTGACGGCCTACCCCGGCCAAACCCGGACGACGCTGGGCCAATTGTGCGCCGCCCTATGGGACTCCCAATTACAGCCGGATGTGATACAGTCTGGATTCAAACCAGGGATTGTAGTGACGCCTCTTACACTTTGATGCAGTGCCTTAGACCGCTGTACCACTCAGCCTGTCTGGAGGGGTGAATGTAGTTGAATAAAGTCCTATCTCTCCTCAGCCAGGGGTGCCAGCATTCACTGTTCTACCGGACAGAGCCGAAGAGACTGGGGTGAGTCACTGGGGCATTTTCTCATGGCTTTGGCATAAAACCAGTAGATTTGCATTGATTTTGCTATGCATTTGTTTGAGTGCACGCATATTTCACATGCTGAGTTGAACCCCTCTCCCCTGCCTTGTGTAGTGTCCCCTGTGGGTATGTCCAGATCTGGAGCAGTATGAAGTTGGGGCTGACCCTCTATGTCTGGGCCTGGCTGGACAACAGCAGCGCTGCAATGCATCACTTGCCCTGCAGCACAGCAAGACCTGGCTACACTGCTACCAACAGTCTGGTGTGTGTGTGTGTGTGTGTGTGTGTGTGTGTGTGTGTGTGTGTGTGTGTGTGTGTGTGTGTGTGTGTGTGTGTGTGTGTGTGTGTGTGTGTGTGTGTGTGTGTGTGTGTGTGTGTGTGTGTGTGTGTATGTGTGTGTGTGTGTGTGTGTGTTAGATTATAACTTGCAAAGTATGACAATGTTATTCTAGCTAGTGTGGGAACGTATTTCTCAAAATAACAGCACACATTCCAATTGTGATGAGGTTCAGTGACTGTGTGCCTCTGCTTACTTGCAGATGACACAACACAGATTAAACACTGAAATAGACAAAATATCAAATCTTCTCACTTTGTTGTCCTAGCAGCCATGCTAGTTTGATTCGACTGTGTTTTGTCCCAACATCACTGAAACTATTACAGAAAACAATGTAGGTGAGTTATCTTCTCTCTCTGGGCTTCTCTGTCTGGGGTTTTAACAGACAAGTCGTGCAAATAAATGTTTATTTACTGGAGCAAAACTGCCACAATAAATATATGATTACACAAGTTGGAATATTTGTTTTCTTGGCTGTGTAAAAAATCATGCTACCACATTCATTGTCCAGCTGTGAAAAATGTCTTAGATGTGTGTGTGTAGTCCTTTACTCTCTTTGTGTGCTCTGCTTTTTTACAGATCAGCAGAATTTCAATGTGTTGGTGGAGAACATGCTCACCCGTTGCCTGGACAATGAGAGCAGCTAGCAGAGCCTGAGTGGGAGAGAAGCAGCAGGGATCTGAGTCAGGCTGCTGATACAGGACAGGTTCCCCCTGCTGGCCAAGACCATGACACACACCCTGGTCTTCCCCTGCATCGTCAGCGCCCTCCAGTGGATCAGTCAGGGAAGGGACACTGTGCTGGCTACTGCAGGGAGCCACTATCTCAAATCAAATTGTATTTGTCACATGCACCGAATACAACAGGTGAAATGCTTATTTAACAGTTTAGCTCGGCCCAACCTGGGCTTGAACCAGGGACCCTCTGCACACATCAACAACTGACACCCACGAAGCATCGTTACCCATCGCACCACAAAAGCCGCGGCCCTTGCAGAGCAAGGGGAATAACTACTTCAGGTCTCAGAGCGAGTGAGTCACCCGATTGAAACGCTATTAGCGCGCACCACCGCTAACTAACTAGCCATTTCACATCGGTTACATTTACATACAAGCCCTTAAGCAACAATGCAGTTCAAGAAATAGAGTTAAGAAAATGTTTACTAAATAAACTAAAGTGAAAAAAAAAGAAAATAATTAATAATCTATATATTTTTTTAAAGTAACAGAAGAAAATGACATAACAACAACGAGGCTATATACAGGGGGTACGGGTACCAAGTCAATATGCAGGGGTACAGGTTAGTCGAGGTCATTTGTAAAGTGTCTATGCATAGATAATAAACAGCGAGTAGCAGCTGTACATAGTCCGGGTGATTAATTGTTCAGCAGTCTTCCAGTACAACCCAGTGTCATGGCTAAAGCAGCACCACTAAGAGAGGCAGCCCACGTCTCTGGCCTGGTCGCAGGTAGTCTACACTTGGTAGGAGTGGCTCTGAAACACCTGGACCCCTCGCTCGACTCCTAATGGATTATTGGCACAGTGGTTTGGATTCTGCTTGGATCAGTAGTTAGTTTGGATCCGTCTGGCTGTTTTTTATGTAGGACATTGAGATACACTCAATGTTTGACAGGTATTATATTTGAGGTGTTTACAGCTAAGGGTCATCTTGAATAGAGGTGTGCTCTTTGTCCAGTGCGCTGTACTCATGTTGCTCTGTCAGTGCAGGAGCTTTTATACTATGAAGTTATGCTGTTGGCCTACTGTCAGCTAGTTATATTTCTTCCTGATAGAACTTGAAGTTTTTTGATTTTCTCAGGGTGATTAAATTATGATTGTGTTGGATTGTATTTTCTCTTAGAAGTATTTTTTTGACTAATGTACATAACGAAAATTAAAGTAGAAATTGTTTCTAAATAGTTGTCATTTTTTTAAAATGAATTGTGAGTAAATATTTATTTTCATGTTCATTTGTACCCTAGCCTAGCACTGCCTGTTCATGCGTACAGACTGCCACATATTCCCCGACCTTTGCTAGAGTTGCCCTGAAACAGAACAACATGCCTGTCTGTCTCTGTCTGCATGCCCCCTCAGTGAATGAATTCCCTGTAATGTCTTAGGTAAGCTTACAGACAGACACAATCTTAAAAGCTAAATGGAATGCAATATTTTGCCATTAGCTTTACCTTCAAAATATTACGAGAGGAAGTTTGCTCCAATCCCCTTATCCTGTCTGAATCCTTTCATTACTTCAGCATCTGAGGGGGGTATCGCTATGGCCAGGCCGGTGAAAGAAAGGGTTAAAGTGGGATGTTTGTGTGGGTTCAGGGCCCCGCTAGGGGACTAGTGTCTCTCTCTCGCTTATTAGCCTCTCATCAAGATTACCATAGACACAAGGTCATAGGAGAGGAGCCCTACAATCTTAGAAAAGAAATTAGAACCTAGAACCTAAAAAACAATCTTCCTGAACTTTGAATAGAAAATATGATTAGTGGCATTTAATGAAACTGTTATACGAATCAGTAAACATTTTCATGCTGAGCACAGAGATTTAGCCATACATCCTCTCAGGATATATTGGATATTGCTGCTGGACTGCATGTTACAGTAGATTGAAAGCCTCAGTGACAAGCACATCAAAAGAGCAGAATATACACCAAACACACAATGAAACTAAAAAGACGATCCAATAGGATGTTACATTGAACATATACATTTCAATACATTTAGTCAATAGGATTTCAGAGGCAATAGAGTAATTAGAAAGGCTAGTTCTGATGAGGATATTAGTGTAGCTGCTGCTTGCTGCTAGTTGACGGAGATCACCTTTCCCCTTCAATGAGAAACTGCAGGGATTTGGTCATGAATCTGCAGCGCCTCTGCTCTCTGAGAAGATTGTACTATTTAGAATCCCATTACAGCAGGGACTCCTATTACAGGTCCCTGACTGAAGCTCTGGGAGTGGCGGCGGTAAGCAGACCGCAACACTGCAGTTATACTGTATCAAAGTAGGGTGTCCAATCCAAAACAAATTTAGAGCAATGGGTAAAATAATACATTGTGTAGATCATTCTCTAAGAAAATCAATGGTCCAAACCTAATGTCGCTACCATAATCTGTTCAAAAGTTATTGGAATGTTTACCCTTGTAGGATGGCTAGATTTTAGGTGACTTAATCAATTGAGGCTAGAGAAAAAAAAACTGTAAAATTGCATGGCGTCAGCTAGGCTGCAAGAATTAAGGCTACTGGCTACCTGACAGACTCACTTTCCCATTGAACTCCTCATCTTTCTCCTCGAATCCGCTGGACATAAAACAATATAGAGGTAAGATGGATATCGATTTTGAGTCATGACGTAGTATTTGTCATATTTTAGAATACGCTCTTCATATTAATTCAAAATAATGTTATTTTCAAAGATTTAGAATATGGTGTAATTGCAGACCACAATTCGGGGTGTTTATTGATGTGGCTGTTCGCTGATATCAGGAAATGCCCATTGATAAACTCTATGGGGGTGCCACAGGGTTTAATTCTCGGGCCGACTCTCTTCTCTCTATACATCAATGATGTCGCTCTTGCTGCTGGTGATTCTCTGATCCACCTCTACGCAGACGACACCATTCTGTATACTTCTGGCCCCTCTTTGGACACTGTGTTAACTAACCTCCAGATGATCTTCAATGCCATACAACTCTCCTTCCGTGGCCTCCAACTGCTCTTAAATGCAAGTAAAACTAAATGCATGCTATTCAATCGATCACTGCCCGCACCTGCCCGCCCGTCCAGCATCACTACTCTGGACGGCTCTGACTTAGAATATGTGGACAACTACAAATACCTAGGTGTCTGGTTAGACTGTAAACTCTCCTTCCAGACTCACATTAAGCATCTCCAATCCAAAATTAAATCTAGAATCGGTTCCCTATATCGCAACAAAGCATCCTTCACTCATGCTGCCAAACATACCCTCGTAAAACTGACCATCCTACCGGTCTTCGACTTTGGCGATGTCATCTATAAAATAGCCTCCAACACTCTACTCAACAAATTAGATGCAGTCTATACTGTGCCATCCGTTTTGTCACCAAAGCCCCATACACTACCCACCACTGCGACCTGTACGCTCTCGTTGGTTCGCCCTCGCTTCATACTCGTCACCAAGCCCACTGGCTACAGGTTATCTACAAGTCTCTGCTAGGTAAAGCCCCGCCTTCTCTCAGCTCACTGGTCACCATAGTAGCACCCACTCGTAGCACGTGCTCCAGCAGGTATATCTCACTGGTTCCCCAAAGCCAATTCCTGCTTTGGTCACCTTTCATTCCAGTTCTCTGCTGCCACTGACTGGAACAAACTGCAAAAATCACTGAAGCTGGAGACTCATATCTCCCTCACTAGCTTTAAGCACCAGCTGTCAGAGCAGCTCACAGATCACTGCACCTGTACATAACCCATCTGTAAACAGCCCATCTATCTACCTCATCCCCATATGGTATTTATTTATTTATCTTGCTCCTTTGCACCCCAGTATCTCTACTTGCACATTCATCTTCTGCACATCTACCATTCCAGTGTTTAATTGCCATATTGTAATTACTTCGCCACCATGGCCTATTTATTGCCTTAACTCCCTTATCTTACCTCATTTGCACTCACTGTATATAGACTTTTTGTTAATTTTTTTCTACTGTATTATTGACTGTATGTTTTGTTTATTCCATGTGTAACTGTGTTGTTGTATGTGTCGAATTGCTATGCTTTATCTTGGCCAGGTCGCAGTTGCAAATGAGAACTTGTTCTCAACTAGCCTAGCCTACCTCAACTAGCCTACAGTGGGAAGGCTTTCCACTGGATGTTGGAACATTGCTGTGGGGATTTGCCACAAGAGCAATAGTGATGTCGGGCCCTGATGTTGGGAATTTAGGCCTGGCTCGTAGGTGTTTGATGAGGTTGAGGTCAGGGCTCTGTGTAGGCCAGTCAAGTTCTTCCAAACCGATCTTGACAAACCATTTCTGTATGTACCTCGCTTTGTGCACGGGGGCATTGTCATACTGAAAAAGTAAAGGTCCTTCCCCAAACTGTTGCCACAAAGTTGGAAGCACAGAATCGTCTAGAATGTCATTGTATGCTGTAGCGTTAAGATTTCCCTTCACTGGAACTAAGGGGCCTAACCCGAACCATAAAAAACAGCCCCAGACCATTATTCCTCCACCAAACTTTACAGTTGGCACTATGCATTGGGGCAGGTAGCGTTTTCCTGGCATCCACCAAACTCAGTTTAGTCTGTTGGACTGCCAGATGGTGAAGCTTCATTCATCACTCTAGAGAATACGTTTCCACTGCTCCAGAGTCCAATGGCGGCAAGCTTTACACCACTTCAGCCGATGCTTGGTTTGCGCATGGTGATCTTAGGCTTGTGTGCGGCTGCTCAGCCACGGAAACCCATTTCATGAAGCTCCCAACAAGCAGTTATTGTGCTGACGTTGCTTCCAGAGGCAGTTTGGAACTCGATAGTGAGTGTTGCAACCGATGACAGATGATTTTTACGTGCTATGCGCTTCAGCATTCGGCGGTCCCGTTCTGGGAGCTTGTTTGGTTTACCACTTTGCAGCTGAGCCGTTGTTGCTCATAGACGTTTCCACTTCACATTAACAGCACTTACAGTTGACCGGAGCAGCTCTAGCAGGGCAGAAAATTGACGAACTGACTTGTTGGAAAGGTGGCATCCAATGATGGTGCCACGTTGAAAGTCACTGAGCTCTCCAGTGAGGCCATTCTATTGACAATGTTTGTCTATGGAGATTTTATGGCTGTGTGCTCGATTTTATACACTTGTCAGCAACGGTTGTGGCTAAAATAGCCGAATCCACTAATTTGAAGGGGTGTCCACATACTTTTGTGTATCTATAGTGTACCTGCCATTGGTCAGTTCCAATGTTATGAGACTGATGGGTTCTCGACACATATGATTTGTTTACATAGCAGGTTAGGGTGAATTAGCGTGGCAGGTTAGGTGAAATAGCGTGGCAGGTTAGGTGAAATAGCGTGGCAGGTTAGGTGAAATAGCGTGGCAGGTTAGGTGAAATAGCGTGGCAGGTTAGGTGAAATAGCGTGGCAGGTTAGGTGAAATAGCGTGGCAGGTTCGGAGACTGAGGTTTAGGTTAAGAAAAGTGTTAGAGTTATTTTTACAAAAACAAGCGTATCTCTGTGAAATGTCAACGGAGCACTGAGTGTGTTCCAAGCTTTTTATTTTCAAAGCCTTTTACATGTAATTCTGCTCGTGTCGTGTTAATTTAGCTTTTTGCAACCAGCAAACAACTTTGAAGACGACAATCACGAAAATGTAAAATCCTCAAAAGTTGTTATGAGAAATCAGCACCGCTATGTCAGCAGAATTCTGTGCTTGTTATGTATTAGGTTACGACATCCGACTTTTTTGATATAATGTTAAAGATATGTTAGAAAAAGTCCCCACTGAATGATTCAGAACACGAATAATCATATTTGTCTCGGTAAAATGTATTTTATAACATAAGGAAGTGAAATGTCATCTTCTGTCTGGACACCCTAATCAGAGGCTCAATACTCTGTGAGGTAGCAGCAATGCAACTACTGAAGTAACTTAGAAGAAAATAAGATTTTAATGGGGAGAAAACATTCTCCTTCTTCAAAGTGTAGCTGCTGTGGATGTAATCCGATGAATGTGAGACAACAAAGGTAATGTTGGATTATATATCCAATGGGGTCTGAATGCCCTCCAGTCTTCTGCTGTTCCTGCATTCTCTGTTGTTAAAATGAAAAAGAGGAACTATAAGCCAGTGGAGCTGGGGGTCACAAGTGGTACACGGACCTCTTTGAGATGTCAAAATTGTTTAGGGTCAGGCTTGAAGTTCAGCAGCTTTTCTAAGGTTTTGCACAGAGTATGTCTCCATGTGAATATGTGTGTGTGTGTGTGTGTGTGTGTGTGTGTGTGTGTGTGTGTGTGTGTGTGTGTGTGTGTGTGTGTGTGTGTGTGTGTGTGTGTGTGTGTGTGTCTGCGTGCACGTGTGGGCTTTAGGGAGGACAGTGCAGAGTGTGTGATTGAACAGGCAGATTAAGCTCCAGTCTGGGCCTTTATAAGAAGTCTCATAAATCCTGGGGGTTCCCCGTCTCTAAGAAAGGTGGGCAGTGTCAGATGGTACTTGGTCTGTGAAAGCTCAGCCCCAGAGGCCATCACTCTTTCTCTCAGCATCACTCATGCATGCTCTATTCCCTCTCAATGGCAGTAAAAGTGTAGTAAAAGTGTTAATAGATTCAGTGGCATGAGATCATAGCAGAGGGAAGTCGGGGTGCTGAAAAATCTGATTACATTTCTAAAATTAATAATAAATAAACACATACCACAAAAGTAGTGCACTGGGCCTTTAATAGTTCTGTATTATTAGCAGACCGATATAGCTTTCTGCAGCTCGCCCCCCCCCCCCCCTAAAAAACTACTTCCCATGGCTATGCATGAGATACGCTGCCATAAACCTCTATTATTGCTTAATGACAGAATTAGCATTAGTTGGTCATCACCTCCCCATACTCATCCTTCCACCCCCTGTAAACAACCCACTGTTAAAACCTGCTTGTTCTAACAGCAAGCCAGCATTCAGTCACTGGTCTACCTGTAGATTCTCAATATTACAGTGCCAGTGCCACCCATATCAAGGAACAGCGCCTATAAACAGGAAGCCGTCATTGATTCACAACATTTCCATACAATGCTGCTGTAAAGTCAGAGGTGCTTTGGGCTTCCTGTCACAATGGTAATCTCAGAGGCACAGAGCAGAGGGGATGTCATGGCATGTGTGTGTTTTAATCATAGTCTAATGGTCATGTTTGTTTGCTCACAGACCACCTAGCTTAAAGGGGTTTCTTTCTAAAGCCTCTTCTCGATCACTAGCCCAGCAGCCCTTTAGCCCAGCCCTTTAGCCCTTTAGCCCAGCCCTTTAGCCCAGCCCTTTAGCCCAGCCCTTTAGCCCAGCCCTTTAGCCCTTTAGCCCAGCCCTTTAGCCCAGCCCTTTAGCTCTTTAGCCCTTTAGCCCAGCCCTTTAGCCCAGCCCTTTAGCCCAGCCCTTTAGCCCTTTAGCCCAGCCCTTTAGCCCAGCCCTTTAGCCCTTTAGCCCAGCCCTTTAGCCCAGCCCTTTAGCCCTTTAGCCCAGCCCTTTAGCCCAGCCCTTTAGCCCAGCCCTTTAGCCCAGCCCTTTAGCCCTTTAGCCCAGCCCTTTAGCCCAGCCCTTTAGCCCAGCCCTTTAGCCCAGCCCTTTAGGCCATATGGTATATGACTGGTAAACTGGAAACTCCATAGTGGGCAGACAGATTTGTTGTGCTTCCAGCACTAATCTGGGTAGTATACTGTTTTATGACGTAGGATAACTACCCTTATCATGGTTACCCAAATTGCTGGTGGGACTGGGATTAGTGCATATAGCTTTTCCGTAGTACATCACTTCTCTGCAGTAGATCTTGTTTCACTAGTTTATTTTTAGCAGGCTAAACACTGATAAGCTCCTAACTTATCATTCACATAATAAGCTGTTTATGTTGATCAATAAGAACATTTAGACCCTATGTATAACCAATTGTTATAGACTTCAGATAATAACTTCATCGACTTTATATAATTATTATAAACATGTCTCCAGGATTTCAGCAGTTTTATAAAAATTCCTGTCTTTTTACTCAGACTAGGGAAGAAGATTACCTCATCAATCATGTCTGCCCACAGACCCTTGACCACATATAACAAACATTGGTCTGGGGGTGTGTCTATGACTGAGGAGGACCTACACAGGCACAGCTATAAATCTAATGATAAAGCATACGGCCAGGGTCCTACAATAACAAACATCCTCTTAGATAGATAAGGCATTTCACTGGAACCTGAAGATTAAACATAAGTAACACAAGTAATTTTAAATAAAGTTTTCAAATGTTCCAATTACCATCAGAACTATTTAAAAAACAATAATTTTTCAGAGATCAAAAGGGATAAATAGTCTAGTGATCTTGAAATTGTTTCTACTTTACAACATCCACTCTAACAGATCAACTATTCAAATGCTTAAATGATCTTCTCATGATTTCTTCATCTGCCTGTGCTCATTACTGAGTTGGCCGAACAACTGACAAACTGGAACTGTCTTTAGGTCCTTCCCTCTCTTTTGTCTTGGTGCTTAATGAAAGCTGCAGCCGTCACTGTGATCCTGCCAGGCAGTAATGCTGAGAGGTGCTCTGCTCTGCAGTCTGTCACTCTGTCACACTCAGGCTCCCATACTGCAGGTTGGGTTTGCGTGTTGCTGGGATGAATGGAGCTAGACTTATCTCTGGCCTGCTCTGGTGCCAAGTGTTTAATTAAACTCTGTGTCATTCCACTCCCAGTATGCTGTAGTTATGCCTGGCCTGGGTTTAGGACTGCTCTGGGGGGCGGAGGGGCTACCCAGCTGCCATGGGGGGCTCCTCTGTCCCGCTAGGTGTTAGAGCGCGGTGGGATAAGTCCCCCACTCACAAAGGATCCGGCTAGCCATTGATGGACCCCTCGTACACTCAGTAAACCTGGACTGGACCTCTCTCCACTCCAGAAACTGTTGTAAGGCTGGTGCAGGAGGCTATAGTGACATTAAAGTCTGGCTTAACACATTTATAAAAGAGGCAGGGATACTTTTGAGAGAAAAATCTTGTTAAAGTGGGTTCAGTATCATGGTCTACTTTGATTCATATCAACAGGTGCATTTGTTGTTGGTCCACACTGCCATAAAACTACACTGAACAAAAATCTAAACACAACATGTAAAGTGTTGGTCCAATGTTTCATGAGCTGAAATAAAATATCCCAGAAATGTTCCATATGCACAAAAAGCTTATTTCTCTCAAATGTTGTGAAGAAATTTGTTTACATCGCTGTTAGTGAGTATTTCTAATTTGCCAAGATAATCCATCCACCTGACAGGTGTGGCACATCAAGAATCTGATTAAACAGCATGATCATTACACAGGTGCACCTTGTGCTGGGGACAATTAAAGACCTCTCTAAAATGTGCAGATTTCTAAAGTGTTGAGGGAGTGTGCAATTGGCATGCTGACTGCAGGAACGTCCACCAGAGCTGTTGCCAGAGAATTTAAAGTTAATTTCCATACCAACAGCCTCAACGTTGTTTTAAAAAATTTGTCAGTACGTCCAACCGGCCTCCCAACCACAGACCACGTGTATGACATCGTGTGGGCGAGCGGTTTGCTGATGTCAGTGTTGTGAACATGGGCAGGCATAAGCTACAAGCAACAAACACAAGACCATTTTATGGATGGCGATTTGATGTGATTTGCAATTTGAATGCACAAAAATACCATGACGAGATCCTGAGGCCCATTGTGAGCCCCATTTTTTTTTATATGTCTGTGACCAACAGATTGATTGATTTCCTCATATGAACTGTAACTCAGTCAAATCAATGAAATTGTTGCATGTTGCGTTTATGTTTTGTTTCAGAAAGTGAAATAAAGTGGGGAGAGAGGAATGAAGAGAGAGGAGGAAAGAGGACAAAGGGGTGTAGTAGAAAGAGAGAGTGCTAAAGAGAGAAACAGTCCATGTCAGTGAATCCAGGCCATGTTTTCTTTGGCCTCTCTCTGCAGGGTGATTACTCTGCCTTACTCTAGCCAGCCAAGCTCTGTCCCCAGAGAGCTCACACACACACTCACAGTACTGACTACTGACCAAGCATGGAGAGCCTGCAGCACACTTCCAGCTAACTTCTATTAGAGCAGAGAGTTGATCGGCTGGACCAGTATGCTGGGCGGGGACCCTGTGGAGGAGTGACAGGCAGCAGTTCTCAGGCTGGACGTTACGGGACCCAGTGGGTCCCATCACTGCCATGGAGTTTGGGAGGTTTCTTTTCAAGTCCCAAAGAACTTTGCTGCTCAGCATGATAATGTTCAAACTGGGTAGGACTGTTGATCAACTACTAGGTGTATGAATACTAGGATATTCCATGTGTTGTTGTGAGTGTGAATAGTGAGAAGTGTGTGTGCACTTGTATGTGTGAGTATTAATGGGGAAAGTAGTGATGTGAAAATGTGTGTGTGTGTATATCTGTGTATGTGTGTGTGTGTGTGTGTGTGTGTGTGTGTGTGTGTGTGTGTGTGTGTGTGTGTGTGTGTGTGTGTGTGTGTGTGTGTGTGTGGGTGGGTGTAGGAGATAGGGACAGGGCTGTAATAGGGCATTAGCAAGGTGGGAAGATGTTACAGGAGGACAAGTGGTAGTAGCCAGCTGGCAGACAGGTTGTTGTAGTTGATGTTAAGCTGAGTGCAGTCTCCCTTCAATAAGTCATTTATTCTTTAATTATACGGCTGGTCCTATTTATACATCTCTTTAAGAGAACCAAGATAGACTTGCCCCAAGAAGAGAGCTATCAAACATTTGTAACATAGCATACATAAAACAAGAATTGTGGTAAAACATATGTCACTATAATTTATCATCCACTACTATGTTCGACAACTAAAGATATAATTGTTTGAGCGCTTATCATTAATTAATTCATAGTTCACAGTCAACTAACACGGTGAGATAATTGGCTTTTGTTATTAATCTCTGATAACCCATGTCTTCTATGATAGGAGCATTAAGATTAGTAGAGAGATGAAGACAGGAGGGATTGTGGGGTGGGATTGGGGTGCCGTTGGGTGGAGGCTATTTTGAACCCCACCTAATGATGCATTGACCCATTTTTCCTGCGGCCCTGTGGGAAGCGTCTGAACCTCGTTAAATTGGGCAGACTGACAGGACGGGACGGCTAGAGTGGATTGCATGCAGGGGCCATTGTTACCCATCACCATGGTGACGGGTTAAGAGTCTGCACCACTTTTTGTCTAATCTATGAATGGAGAGAGAGGCAAGTGTTCGGAGAAGTGTGGAAAAACAAACACTATATTTAGATTTTATGGCTGATGGAAAAATATCTACAGTATTGAATCAACCATTGTTCATAGAAAATACTATCTTGACAACAATATGGCTCCTTTAATGTTAAACCCACACAAAACACAAACCTTTAAATCTCTGACTGACATCACAGGATAACTGTGACTAAATGTGTGAGAATTTGTGCTTTTTAAAGCGAAGTGAATCACCACAGTGTAGCCTTTTGAGTATGAATACAGTTTAGGAGAAAGCTCAACACTGGCATGGCTTGGATAACAGTCCCCTGTGGTGACCAAATAGAATTCCTCTAACTAGAACTTGTGTTAGAGCCAGGAGCGTCCTCTCACATTAGTCATGGCATCATTGGTCCATACCTCACAGTGTGGGTTTCAATTGACATTTGACTTGGAGTATATGTAAAGGTTATGTTTGGCTAACTATTGTTGGTAACTGTTATCACGGGGCAGGGGAAAGAAGTTCTCCTATATAATAACTATTAATCATCTATTATCTTCCTGCTGCGTTCTCCCACACTGTTAGAGGGATGCTCTGACAGACTCACTCTAGAGTTGAGGCTGACAACTCTCTGTTCTTTTACTCTACCTGCGTACTAAGTTAGGATGGTCCCATGACAAGTATCTGGCTCTGCTCTGTGTTTATCTTGATTCCTGGGGGTCAAGTGCTTGGTGCAGTGCAGTGCCAGAGAACAGCGCTGTAATCTGCCCATAACCATGATTTATGAACTGTTTCATGACACGGGAGGCAGCAATGACATCAACACATTGGAATGTTTCAGGGATGACTGGTCTGGCTGCAGCAGGATAGACCAGTCAGAGACCCCCACTGTCTAAACCAATCACCACCCCCCACACTACTACTAGTCTGATATGGGGTCCATGTGTACCAGCTACACTACACTACTTAAGCATCTTTGGGTCTTATAAAACTGCTATATACACTGAGTGCACAAAACATTAGGAACACCTTACTAATATTCAGTTGCACCACCTTTTGCCTTCAGAACAGCCTCATTTTGTCAGGGCATGGACACTACAAGCTGTTGAAAGCGTTTCACAGGGATGCTGGTCCATATTGACTCCAATGCTTTCCACAGTTGTGTCAAGTTGGCTGGATGTCCTTTGGGTGGTGGACCGTTCTTGATACACACGGGAAACTGTTTAGCATGAAAAACCCAGCAGTGTTGCAGTTCTTGACACACTCAAACCGGTGTGCCTGGCAACTACTACCATACCCATACCAGATCCTGTTCAAAGGCACTTCAATCTTTTGTCTTGCCCATTCACCCTCTGAATGGCACACATACACAATCCATATCTCAACTGTCTTAAGGCTTAAAATCCTCCCCTTCATCTACACTGATTGAAATGGATTTAACAATTGACATCAGTAAGGGATCATAGCTTTCATCTGGATTCACCTGGTCAGTCTGTCATGGAAAGAGCAGGTGTTCTTAATGTTTTGTATACTCAGTGTATATACGATATTACATTACTGACATACTGCTCTTCCCCCAGGTATCAGTAACGGCACCTTGGAGAGCAATGCTCTGCAGTTCACTGCTAACGGCTCGCTAGTTGCCTCTGTGACCAGTACCTGTTCCTAATGTTTTGTACACTCAGTGTAAATCCTATGCATTATGATTATGTCTGGAGGATGAGAGTGTTAACATGTGTGCATGTTAAACACACTCTCTAGTATAAAGGGAACACCATGAGTTAAGGGAAGCTTGTGGGTTGATGGGTTGAGAGTAGGAGGAACTGATTAAACTGGGGGCTGAAACCAACATTCCAGTGTGTCTGGGGTATCAGGGCATTAGTAGAGAACAGGGAAGGTGTTTCGAACAGACAGATTACAGCAGGGGAAGCAGACTGACTGACAGCAAGTAGACAATGACACATTGCCTTACAGTAGTAAATGATCAGTGGTCAGTGGTCTCCAACACTTGTCATGGAGAGCAACAAGTTGTGCTGACTTTTGCCAATAATCACAAACCTGATCACACACAACTAATCTATGTGATGATAAGTTGATTGATTGAATCAGGTGCTGAACTCGATCAAAAGCCTGCCCACCCTGCAGCTCTTCAGCACGATGGGTGGTCACACTACAGTAACAGGTGTAGGTGTTAGGGTTAACATGAAGGTACCAGATAGGTGTTAGGGGTGACAAAGGAGGGATATACTGTATGTAGACGTGCTAAAAGGCATGGGGCGACAGGTAGCTTAATGGTTAGAGCGTTGGACTAGCAACTGAAAGGTTGCAAGATTGAATCCCCGAGCTGACAAGGTACAAATCTGTCGTTCTGCCCCTGAACAAGGCAGTTAACCCACTGTTCCTAGGCTGTCATTAAGAATATGAATTTGTAGTAGGTGTTACTATGGATAGAGGGATGGGTGTTTTATAAGGAGTGGTGACTAACAACCCACTGGCATACACTGGTTGAATCAATGTTGTTTCCCCTCATTTAAATTAACCAATCAACCAATGTGGAATAGACATAGAATTGATGTCTGTGCCCAGTGGGAAGGGACAGAGAAGTATTCACAATGTGAACCCTTTAAGATAAGCTGTGAGTGACAGAAACAACTCTCATGTTAAAAATCCCTTAAATACAATATAAACAACACCAGCATATTGAATAACTCTGATAAGCCAGAAGCTATACATCTGTGTTCATTAAGTCGATACTTTAGTAATCTAATCAAATCAGGATTTAAGACAACATACACATTTCAAAAACGTAATGTTTTATGAGGAACACATTATCAGGACTCACACAGCATTTACATTTGACATTTTAGTCATTTAGCAGACACTTTTATCCAAAGCAACTTATTTACTATGACTGATGTGGTTGTCTCATCTATCTATCTTAAGATAAATGCACAATTTACAGTTAGTACCTTTATCTTAACATAGATAGATAGATGAGACAACCACATTTTTCTTCAATAAAGCAGCAAAGAGCAAAGTCAGTGCTAGTGGGGGGAGGAGAGGAGGGGGGGGGATGTGGGTTTGTTTAAGATACTCTTTGAAGAGGTAGTGTTTCAGATGTTTTCGGAAGATGGGAAGGGACTCTGCTGTCCTAGCTTCAGAGGGAAGCTGGTTCCACCATTGGGGTGCCAGGACAGAGAAGAGATTGGACTGGGCTGTGCGGGAGGGGTAGGAGGGCCAAGAGACCAGAGGAGTACTTGGGTTGGGGTGTAGGGTTTGAGTATAGCCTGAAGGTAGGGAGGGGCAGTTCCACAGTTTTGTCCCCTTTATATTCAAATATTTTAGCACTGTAAGCTTATTCTTTTCCATAAAGGAAATTCTGCAAAGATAGTGTTTGCTATGTCCTCAACAACTATAGCGGAAAATCGAACCAGGGTCAAACAGTCTGTGATTATTAAACTAGTGAATGACAACCTGATGCATTGTGTATTATGATGGGCCGTGCGGTCTGAACCAAGTTAGAGAAGTAGTGGTCAGAGTGAAGGGATCTAACATTGATGAAGTCTCAGCTAACAGCTGCTCACACAATGATTGTGTAATGAAGTTACTCCTAACACCATCCGCTGTGTTCACGGTAGAGACTAGAGAGAGAGGGAAGTGGGGCTTTTTACTCTTCATTAAGAGAGTGCTCTGTAAGCGCCTCAAAATCAGAGACAAAGGGAGATGTCAAAGGTACTGTAGCTGGTGTATTAGTCTACTAATGAGCTTGTAGGATGTCACGCCTATAAAAACTCTCAGTGCTACTACTTGGTAATCTCACTGGCAATGTTCCCTCAAAAAAAATGTAGGCACTGAGCAAATTTCAGGTCTGCTGAGCACAAACTTGAACCTTGTGAAAATTCTGTGCGACTTCTGGCATGCGTTTATTGTGAACACTGAGGCTGTACCCGCTTTAGGCTACTGTGGATATTTGATCATAATGTAGGCCTATCAGAATGGCCTACTATCAAAATCAATGGATAAAATGCATCCCATAACATTTTAACATGGAAAAACTGCAGCGGCTCTATCATTCAGCCTACAGTAGCAGTTAATGTGTGGTGTTCAATGTAGGCCTACATTCCATGAGACTTTTGAAAAAAACATGCAGGGCTTGACATTAACCTGTTTATCCACTTGTCCTTCAGACAAGGAGGTGACTGACAATATGTTGTTTGATGCAAGAAACCACTTTACAAAATAAAGTCAATTATTATCCCCATACCAATATTACAGAGAATCAGACACATTATGCTACCCTCTGCCTATTGGCTACTTAACTTATGCAAGCCTGTCTCAAAATACAACACTGCCCCTTTAACAGATAAAATGCTCTTTACCTGACTCGCTTTTGAAAGCGAGTTTCATCAAGTCATACTTTGGAGCTTGATAAGGTCTACTTGTTCATGTTAAATACTGAGTCTTTTATTTCTTGCCAACAGGTATACTGTGCACAGCAGCAGACCAGTGTCTGTCATCCCTGTGTCAGAATGGAGGTACGTGTTTGGACTATATGGGTAACTACACGTGTCTCTGCCCCAGATGGCCAGTCCACTACACAGGCAAGGACTGTAAGGAGCTGTACGACCCCTGTGTCTACGATGCCACTTGCACCAACTGTACCAGCACACTGGGCACAGGGGTCTACACTTGCCACTGCCCCGTCGGCTTCGCAGGGACCAACTGCACACTCAACATCAGCAGGTGTTTGAGCAACCCATGTAAAGGAGGTGTCAGGTCTCACTGTGTGGACACGGTGGATGGCTACACCTGCCACTGTCCCCCTGGCTATGGAGGAGAGGAGTGCCAGGAGAGGATCAGGGACTGCTCTGAGGAGCCGTGCCATAACGATGCCACCTGTGTTGGCACACCGGATGGGTACGTGTGCCAGTGCGGCCCGGGTTTCCAGGGGAGGGACTGTGAGGAGAACATAGATGACTGTAAGTCAGTCCCCTGTCAGAACGGAGCCATCTGTAAAGACGGCGTCAACGGATACCAGTGCTTCTGTGTGCCTGGTTTCCAAGGCTACCACTGCAACCTGGACATTAACGAGTGTGCATCGCGGCCGTGTGAGAACAACGGGACCTGTGCCAATGAGGTGGACCACTATGAGTGCAACTGTCTTCTTGGATTCAAAGGTGAGACAGTCTCTGTTTAGGTCAGTGCAATACATCCTGCTGTCTTAGAGTGTTAGGGAACTACCCTTTCTTCTTAATTCAATGCCTTTAGTTAAGAGTTCATTACTGAACCAACCTCATATAGAAAATACAAACGTTTGACACACCATGTTCAGTGTTGCTCCATTAGACCTCAGAGTTGTTTTCCTCATGGTGAAACCCATCATATGAAGCTGTGTCTGTGCTGTGTGTGGCAGGAGTGAACTGTGAAGTGGAGATAGATGACTGTGAGGAGCAGCCCTGCCAGAATGGAGCCAGCTGCCATGACCATGTGGGTCTGTACACATGTGAATGTGTGTCCGGGTACGAGGGCCATGAATGTGAGCTGGACATTGATGAGTGTGCCAGTGGACCCTGTCTCAACGAGGGCAACTGTACAGACCTGGTGAACAGGTAAGGCGGCTCCTACTCTCTCTCCTCTTATAGGCTGAATCAGCTGCTTAACCCCAATGTGTCGGTGAGCAGTATGTCAGCCGAGGGATTCCTTCCAGACAGTAAAGTTTAACAGGGCAAGGATAAGGATCAATCCGCTTATTCGGATGGTAATTAATCATGAGGTTGGGAAGTTAGGAAAACCTGATAGAGCTTCATCAGACCTGGGTTGATAAGACAGAGATACATTAGATTGAACCAATTACATTTGTTTGTCAAAAAATGCCCTAAAGGTGGTCTAAGGAGTCGTAGAGGTCTAAGCTGTTTAGGATCAGGCCCACTGCTGTTTCAACATAATCTCACCTCTATCTTTCCTCTCTACCTTTGTCCTGTCCAATAAAACTAAATAACGCAAGGAGTGGGACTGCCCCACAAAAAAACTACTTGAGGGTGGAAAGCCTGTAGCTCAGAAATCATATACTAGATTAGAAACTTCACAGCTAAGGCTGTTTAACATATCTACTGGCTGCGCTGAGATCCCACCGCATTTTTATACATCAAAGCTGTCCCAGTTTCACTGAAATAAGATGGATCTAATTTGCCTCTGTAACTTTCCTCCTCAGCTATGAGTGTGACTGCACTGGGACAGGCTTTACAGGAGAGCAATGTGAAGTGGACATCCCAGAGTGTGCTTCTGACCCCTGCCAGAATGGAGCTACCTGCGTAGAGGGAATCAACCAATATGGCTGTGTCTGCTGGCCAGGTACACACACCAAATACTCCCGCTGTGTACCCACTTCTCACTAAATGAGGCAGTGGTAACATGTCTGCATTGCTTTCGCTACACTACAGGAAGTACTACACATGCAGAGATTATTGGACAAGGCAATTTGATCTGCTATCTGACACTAAAACAGCGAGTGTATGGCAACATCCTAAGTGTCAGGAGTATGATGAAATGAAAAACTCCAGGCGCAGTCTTTTAGAGACATTTGAAACCCTCTTCTTGGTAAGATTGGGTTCTTGGAGTTACCCAGACGTAAATCAATGAGATAAACGGTAAAAGGTATGTAGTTTAGAGGACAAGAAGGAGGAGTGGTATGAGACATAGTGAAAAACCTATAATAGTCTGTAATAGTGTAGTACTGTGGTGTTACACCACAGTGCCATCTAGTGCAGAACTGGTGCAGCTGCAGGGCCATGAGCAGTAGGAAAACAAAGATGACCCTCAATAATATATCATAATATGGGAGAACACATCATATTGTTGTGTTTTGATGCATAAAGACATGATGATAGATACTGTATGTGTGTATTGAACAAGGTGGTACTGTGTGGTCCTGTTTTAACAATGGCTGTGTGCAATGCAGGTTATGAAGGGAAGAACTGCCAGGTGGATATAGACGAGTGTGAGCCGGAGCCCTGTGAGAATGGAGGAGAGTGTTTCCAGCGCTCAGAGTTGCTGTACTATGGGGTGCTGTCTGGACTGGAAGACAGGGAGTTCAACTATGAGGATGCAGCTGGGTTCCTCTGCCACTGTCAACCTGGGTTTGCTGGTAAGCCAAAAGACTCATATTCATACTTGATGACCTCATGATCATTGAATAGGACAGGATCCTTTAAGAATAAGATCTGGTTGAATTGGAATCCTTTGATATTGTAGTCAATGTTAATTTGAGTTAAGGGTAAGTTATTGAGTAAGTAAGTAATGCGTCCTGTCTCTTGCAGGAGAGAGCTGTGAAGTGAATGTGGACGAGTGTGAGTCCGCCCCGTGTCAGAACGGAGGGAGCTGTGAGGACCTGGTCAACTCATATTGGTGTGTCTGTCTACCTGGGTTTACAGGTAAGACTGTCTCTCTTTTTCACTGTGTAATAATACAGCTCTTTATGTGCAAAGAACCCCTGACCTGCTCTTAATATATTTAAGTTTACAGAGAAAATGAACCCTCCCCCCTTGACGGTAGAGAGAAACATGTTTGTTTTAAAGTTAATTTCCTGCAATTCTACATATTTTGCCAAGGGGCAGAGAGAACACTTTTCTAGTTTTACAGCTAATTTCCTACAATTCTGCACATTGTGTAATGACTTATGCCATCTTAATATGATGTGTGTGTGAGAATGACTAACACAATCAATGGGGGCCCCCTGAAGATCAGGGCCCCTGGGCATGTGCCCTGAGTGCCCGTTCGGTATTTGGCCATGATTACTACAAGTTTAGATAGCTGGCTAGACTAACTACCAATCTGATGCATAACCAAAATGAAACCTGGTGTATTCTACTATTCTTACTCTCAATAGTAAGTTGAGACCCCGACTGAGTTCTTTATTGGGTCGGGGACCCCCTGATGGCCGGGGGCCCTAATTGACCGGTTATTGCACTTATGCCTAAACACGGCCCTGGAAATCCCATAGTGATATCTCTTTGGAGATGCTTGCTGAGCAGTGAGAAAAACAATAATTGGTTAATCCTGCCACTGCTGATCATTCCGGCTGGAACTGGTCTGCTTGGGCATTAGAAAACTTTAATACCGCCATCAGTCAAAACAGAGATAAAACCACTTTGAAAGTTTGACCTTGAGTTTTAGTACAAGTGAAGGTGGGAAGCAAAACCACCCATGAATAACTCTGAAAAACAACTGAATATAGTATTTATCCAGTTTCTTGGGTGACCTGCCGTGTACAGGGGTTTGACAGGGCAGGTATTTGTTCATTTGGATCCCCATTAGTTTTTGCAGAAGCATCAGCTACTCTTCCTGGGGTCCTCAAAAAAACTTTACAAAACAAAACACTGATACACTAACAGACATGGATAGTCACAAAGTGAAAATGCAATGATTCACAAACAATACAACTAAAAAACGAATATAAACAATACAACTAAAAAACAATGTGTGTGTTAGAGTGTGTCTGTGTGTGTGTGTGTTTGTGTGTCCCCGCCGTTCCATGAGATGTTGTTAAATCCGTTTTGAAAGGTGATTTTGCTGTTTGCTTGAGTAATTGGAGATGGAAGGGAGTTCCATGCGATCATGGCTCTGTATAATACTGTGCGTTGCCGTGAATTTGTTTTGGACTTGAGGACTGTGTAGAGGGGAGTCCATATGGAGGGGCAAGGCAGTCGAAGAACAACAAAGCCCGTAAAACCTGCTGCCATATGTCAATAGTCCTGGCTGGGCATTAAACATAGGTCTTTCCTCTAGTTTACCAGGGGAGAGAGAGATTACCTCAAAGCTGCTTAGGCCTTATCAACTGCTAATGAATGAAAGCAGACACGAAGACCCTCTCATCACAAAAACAAAACCTGTTACCAATTAGTACAGAATGCATTGTGATACTCCTAGTCCTAGGCTATTTGCACTGTAAGCATACTTCCATATATTGTAACCAGGCATCAGCAAAATAGAGGGGACATAACACATACGTGCACAACAAAATAATATGACTGCATATTATCTGTAATTCCATGAGTTTCCTTTGCACGTGCAGATATAGTACTCAGGAACTGGATACACAAATGACATAGAACCCCCCCATCCCAGCCCACCTTGACCCTCCTTTCCCCCGATGTTTTACTGAGCTAAAAAAAAAAAATGTTAGTCATTTACCAGAAGCTCTTATCCAGAGTGACTTACAGTAGTGAGTGCATACATTCTCATCTATTTTTTCTTTTTTTCTTTTTTGTTAGTCAAGCTCAGCCCCTCTACTCACAAGCCCATCTCTTGTGATTAAAATGTCATCTGCCACGAGTGGGCATCCATAACATCAATCAGGAGGGACTGCAGCCCAACATTCCTGTTGTCAGCACTGAAAGAAGCCAGCTGGGTGGGAGGCTTAGAGCCCTGGCTGGGCTGGGCTGCCGAGGGAAGGAGGCATGCAGGCAAAAGGGAGGGAGAGAAGGAGGGTGGGCTAGGCTTGTGTAATCACTTCTGCCTGCCTGGTACAGAGGGGAGTGTATGGACTGTGTGTATGTGTGTGTGAGTGTGTGTGTGTGTGAGAGAGGGAGAGAAGGGGCACGAGTTGGATCTCTTCTGTTAAGCTATATGTGTGTGATTACTGCTCTGGGAGAATGAGGGGGCTACTGCTACTACTGCTGCTGGTGTGGTGTGGGTCATGGGGACAGACAGGTAAACACCTCCGATTTACAGTACAGGGAAGGGCTGCTAGGACAGGCTGTGTGTTTATGTGGGGGAGGTATGGGGCTGGAGGAGGGTGCATGGAGAATTGTTATTGTTTTTACTTGTGTGGAGAGGAGTTTTAGTAGGTTTTGCTGATGCATAAACTTTCTGGGCTCATTTCTTACTAAGTGTATTAAAGTCCCATTGATTTACTATATATATACTGTAAATAATCTGGCAATATTCTTCACAGCAAGTGTTTTTTTTACTGTGATTTGGCTGGAATGCAGAAAGAAAAGGAGCAACTGGGCTACCATCCCTATCGATATTTCTACTGTCAGATCAATTCAATTAACTTCCCAGTCATTACTTTAATAGTGTAAGGCTACCTTCATCAGTAATTTCATCATTAGTAAACTGTCATAGACTAATCAAGTGCTTCCTGGTGTACACTGTCTCATGCGTGCCAGTGGACTTAGTTCCATATCTGATTAACTTATTGGTTTGGTTAGGGAGACTCTGATTAACTTATTGGTTTGGTTAGGGGGACTCTGATTAACTTATTGGTTTGGTTAGGGAGACTCTGATTAACTTATTGGTTTGGTTAGGGTGATTGATTAACTTATTGGTTTGGTTAGGGAGACTCTGATTAACTTATTGGTTTGGTTAGGGAGACTCTGATTAACTCATTTGGTTTGGTTAGGGAGACTCTGATTAACTCATTTGGTTTGGTTAGTGAGACTCTGATTAACTTATTGGTTTGGTTAGGGAGACTCTGATTAACTCATTTGGTTTGGTTAGGGAGACTCTGATTAACTAATTTGGTTTGGTTAGGGAGACTCTGATTAACTCATTTGGTTTGGTTAGTGAGACTCTGATTAACTTATTGGTTTGGTTAGGGAGACTCTGATTAACTCATTTGGTTTGGTTAGGGAGACTCTGATTAACTCATTTGGTTTGGTTAGGGAGACTCTGATTAACTCATTTGGTTTGGTTAGGGAGACTCTGATTAACTCATTTGGTTTGGTTAGGGAGACTATGATTAACTTATTGGTTTGGTTAGGGAGACTCTGATTAACTTATTGGTTTGGTTAGGGAGACTCTGATTAACTCATTTGGTTTGGTTAGGGAGACTGATTAACTTATTGGTTTGGTTAGGGAGACTCTGATTAACTTATTGGTTTGGTTAGGGAGACTGTGATTAACCGATTGGTTTGGTTAGGGAGATTGATTAACTTATTGGTTTGGTTAGGGAGATTGATTAACTTATTGGTTTGGTTAGGGAGACTCTGATTAACTTATTGGTTTGGTTAGGGAGACTCTGATTAACCTATTGGTTTGGTTAGGGAGATTGATTAATTTATTGGTTTGGTTAGGGAGACTGATTAACTTATTGGTTTGGTTAGGGTGACTCTGATTAACTTATTGGTTTGGTTAGGGAGACTGATTAATTTATTGGTTTGGTTAGGGAGACTATGATTAACTTATTGGTTTGGTTAGGGAGACTCTGATTAACTCATTTGGTTTGGTTAGGGAGACTCTGATTAACTTATTGGTTTGGTTAGGGAGACTCTGATTAACTTATTGGTTTGGTTAGGGAGACTGATTAACTTATTGGTTTGGTTAGGGAGACTCTGATTAACTCATTTGGTTTGGTTAGGGAGACTGATTAACTCATTTGGTTTGGTTAGGGAGACTGATTAACTTATTGGTTTGGTTAGGGAGACTCTGATTAACTCATTTGGTTTGGTTAGGGAGACTCTGATTAACCTATTGGTTTGGTTAGGGAGACTATGATTAACTTATTGGTTTGGTTAGGGAGACTATGATTAACTTATTGGTTTGGTTAGGGAGACTCTGATTAACTTATTGGTTTGGTTAGGGAGAATCTGATTAACCGATTGGTTTGGTTAGGGAGATTGATTAACTTATTGGTTTGGTTAGGGAGATTGATTAACTTATTGGTTTGGTTAGGGAGACTCTGATTAACTTATTGGTTTGGTTAGGGAGACACTGATTAACCTATTGGTTTGGTTAGGGAGATTGATTAATTTATTGGTTTGGTTAGGGAGACTGATTAACTTATTGGTTTGGTTAGGGTGACTCTGATTAACTTATTGGTTTGGTTAGGGAGACTGATTAATTTATTGGTTTGGTTAGGGAGACTATGATTAACTTATTGGTTTGGTTAGGGAGACTCTGATTAACTCATTTGGTTTGGTTAGGGAGACTCTGATTAACTTATTGGTTTGGTTAGGGAGACTCTGATTAACTTATTGGTTTGGTTAGGGAGACTGATTAACTTATTGGTTTGGTTAGGGAGACTCTGATTAACTCATTTGGTTTGGTTAGGGAGACTGATTAACTCATTTGGTTTGGTTAGGGAGACTGATTAACTTATTGGTTTGGTTAGGGAGACTCTGATTAACTCATTTGGTTTGGTTAGGGAGACTCTGATTAACCTATTGGTTTGGTTAGGGAGACTATGATTAACTTATTGGTTTGGTTAGGGAGACTGATTAACTTATTGGTTTGGTTAGGGAGACTCTGATTAACTTATTGGTTTGGTTAGGGAGACTCTGATTAACCTATTGGTTTGGTTAGGGAGACTCTGATTAACTCATTTGGTTTGGTTAGGGAGACTCTGATTAACTTATTGGTTTGGTTAGGGAGACTGATTAACTCATTTGGTTTGGTTAGGGAGACTCTGATTAACTCATTTGGTTTGGTTAGGGAGACTCTGATTAACTCATTTGGTTTGGTTAGAGAGACTGATTAACTTATTGGTTTGGTTAGGGAGACTGATTAACTCATTTGGTTTGGTTAGGGAGACTGATTAACTCATTTGGTTTGGTTAGGGAGACTCTGATTAACTAATTTGGTTTGGTTAGGGAGACTCTGATTAACTAATTTGGTTTGGTTAGGGAGACTCTGATTAACTTATTGGTTTGGTTAGGGAGACTCTGATTAACTTTTTGGTTTGGTTAGGGAGACTCTGATTAACTCATTTGGTTTGGTTAAGGAGACTCTGATTAACTAATTTGGTTTGGTTAGGGAGACTCTGATTAACTCATTTGGTTTGGTTAGAGAGACTGATTAACTTATTGCTTTGGTTAGGGAGACTGATTAACTCATTTGGTTTGGTTAGGGAGACTGATTAACTCATTTGGTTTGGTTAGGGAGACTCTGATTAACTCATTTGGTTTGGTTAGGGAGACTGATTAACTTATTGGTTTGGTTAGGGAGACTCTGATTAACTCATTTGGTTTGGTTAGGGAGACTCTGATTAACCTATTGGTTTGGTTAGGGAGACTGATTAACATATTTGGTTTGGTTAGGGAGACTCTGATTAACTCATTTGGTTTGGTTAGTGAGACTCTGATTAACTTATTGGTTTGGTTAGGGAGACTGATTAACTTATTGGTTTGGTTAGGGAGACTCTGATTAACTAATTGGTTTGGTTAGGGAGACTGATTAACTTATTGGTTTGGTTAGGGAGACTCTGATTAACTCATTTGGTTTGGTTAGGGTGACTCTGATTAAATCATTTGGTTTGGTTAGGGAGACTGATTAACTTATTGGTTTGGTTATGGAGACTCTGATTAACTTATTGGTTTGGTTAGGGAGACTCTGATTAACTCATTTGGTTTGGTTAGGGAGACTGATTAACTCATTTGGTTTGGTTAGGGAGACTCTGATTAACCTATTGGTTTGGTTAGGGAGACTCTGATTAACTTATTGGTTTGGTTAGGGAGACTGATTAACTTATTGGTTTGGTTAGGGAGACTATGATTAACTTATTGGTTTGGTTAGGGAGACTGATTAACTTATTGGTTTGGTTAGGGAGACTATGATTAACTTATTGGTTTGGTTAAGGAGACTCTGATTAACTTATTGGTTTGGTTAGGGAGACTATGATTAACTTATTGGTTTGGTTAGGGAGACTCTGATTAACTCATTTGGTTTGGTTAGGGAGACTCTGATTAACTCACTTGGTTTGGTTAGGGAGACTCTGATTAACCTATTGGTTTGGTTAGGGAGACTCTGATTAACTTATTGGTTTGGTTATGGAGACTGATTAACTTATTGGTTTGGTTAGGGAGACTGATTAACTCATTTGGTTTGGTTAGGGAGACTGAATAACTCATGTGGTTTGGTTTGGGAGACTGATTAACTTATTGGTTTGGTTAGGGAGACTCTGATTAATTCATTTGGTTTGGTTAGGGAGACTCTGATTAATTCATTTGGTTTGGTTAGGGAGACTCTGATTAACTTATTTGGTTTGGTTAGGGAGACTCTGATTAACTCATTTGGTTTGGTTAGGGAGACTCTGATTAACTTATTGGTTTGGTTAGGGAGACTGATTAACTCATTTGGTTTGGTTAGGGAGACTCTGATTAACTTATTGGTTTGGTTAGGGAGACTCTGATTAACTCATTTGGTTTGGTTAGGGAGACTCTGATTAACTTATTTGGTTTGGTTAGGGAGACTCTGATTAACTCATTTGGTTTGGTTAGGGAGACTCTGATTAACTTATTGGTTTGGTTAGGGAGACTCTGATTAACTCATTTGGTTTGGTTAGGGAGACTCTGATTAACTTATTGGTTTGGTTAGGCAGACTCTGATTAACTCATTTGGTTTGGTTAGGGAGACTCTGATTAACTTATTGGTTTGGTTAGGGAGACTGATTAACTCATTTGGTTTGGTTAGGGAGACTGATTAACTCATTTGGTTTGGTTAGGGAGACTCTGATTAACTAATTTGGTTTGGTTAGGGAGACTCTGATTAACTCATTTGGTTTGGTTAGGGAGACTCTGATTAACTTATTGGTTTGGTTAGGGAGACTCTGATTAACTTTTTGGTTTGGTTAGGGAGACTCTGATTAACTCATTTGGTTTGGTTAAGGAGACTCTGATTAACTAATTTGGTTTGGTTAGGGAGACTCTGATTAACTCATTTGGTTTGGTTAGAGAGACTGATTAACTTATTGCTTTGGTTAGGGAGACTGATTAACTCATTTGGTTTGGTAAGGGAGACTGATTAACTCATTTGGTTTGGTTAGGGAGACTCTGGTTAACTAATTTGGTTTGGTTAGGGAGACTGATTAACTTATTGGTTTGGTTAGGGAGACTCTGATTAACTTATTGGTTTGGTTAGGGAGACTCTGATTAACTCATTGGTTTGGTTAGGGAGACTCTGATTAACTCATTTGGTTTGGTTAGGGAGACTCTGATTAACTCATTTGGTTTGGTTAGGGAGACTGATTAACTCATTTAGTTTGGTTAGGGAGACTCTGATTAACTCATTTGGTTTGATTAGTGAGACTCTGATTAACTTATTGGTTTGGTTAGGGAGACTGATTAACTCATTTGGTTTGGTTAGGGAGACTGATTAACTCATTTGGTTTGGTTAGGGAGACTCTGATTAACTAATTTGGTTTGGTTAGGGAGACTCTGATTAACTAATTTGGTTTGGTTAGGGAGACTCTGATTAACTTATTGGTTTGGTTAGGGAGACTCTGATTAACTTTTTGGTTTGGTTAGGGAGACTCTGATTAACTCATTTGGTTTGGTTAAGGAGACTCTGATTAACTAATTTGGTTTGGTTAGGGAGACTCTGATTAACTCATTTGGTTTGGTTAGAGAGACTGATTAACTTATTGCTTTGGTTAGGGAGACTGATTAACTCATTTGGTTTGGTTAGGGAGACTCTGATTAACTTATTGGTTTGGTTAGGGAGACTCTGATTAACTTATTGGTTTGGTTAGGGAGACTCTGATTAACTTATTGGTTTGGTTAGGGGGACTCTGATTAACTTATTGGTTTGGTTAGGGAGACTCTGATTAACTTATTGGTTTGGTTAGGGTGATTGATTAACTTATTGGTTTGGTTAGGGAGACTCTGATTAACTTATTGGTTTGGTTAGGGAGACTCTGATTAACTCATTTGGTTTGGTTAGGGAGACTCTGATTAACTCATTTGGTTTGGTTAGTGAGACTCTGATTAACTTATTGGTTTGGTTAGGGAGACTCTGATTAACTCATTTGGTTTGGTTAGGGAGACTCTGATTAACTAATTTGGTTTGGTTAGGGAGACTCTGATTAACTCATTTGGTTTGGTTAGTGAGACTCTGATTAACTTATTGGTTTGGTTAGGGAGACTCTAATTAACTCATTTGGTTTGGTTAGGGAGACTCTGATTAACTCATTTGGTTTGGTTAGGGAGACTCTGATTAACTCATTTGGTTTGGTTAGGGAGACTCTGATTAACTCATTTGGTTTGGTTAGGGAGACTATGATTAACTTATTGGTTTGGTTAGGGAGACTCTGATTAACTTATTGGTTTGGTTAGGGAGACTCTGATTAACTCATTTGGTTTGGTTAGGGAGACTGATTAACTTATTGGTTTGGTTAGGGAGACTCTGATTAACTTATTGGTTTGGTTAGGGAGACTCTGATTAACCGATTGGTTTGGTTAGGGAGATTGATTAACTTATTGGTTTGGTTAGGGAGATTGATTAACTTATTGGTTTGGTTAGGGAGACTCTGATTAACTTATTGGTTTGGTTAGGGAGACTCTGATTAACCTATTGGTTTGGTTAGGGAGATTGATTCATTTATTGGTTTGGTTAGGGAGACTGATTAACTTATTGGTTTGGTTAGGGTGACTCTGATTAACTTATTGGTTTGGTTAGGGAGACTGATTAATTTATTGGTTTGGTTAGGGAGACTATGATTAACTTATTGGTTTGGTTAGGGAGACTCTGATTAACTCATTTGGTTTGGTTAGGGAGACTCTGATTAACTTATTGGTTTGGTTAGGGAGACTCTGATTAACTTATTGGTTTGGTTAGGGAGACTGATTAACTTATTGGTTTGGTTAGGGAGACTCTGATTAACTCATTTGGTTTGGTTAGGGAGACTGATTAACTCATTTGGTTTGGTTAGGGAGACTGATTAACTTATTGGTTTGGTTAGGGAGACTCTGATTAACTCATTTGGTTTGGTTAGGGAGACTCTGATTAACCTATTGGTTTGGTTAGGGAGACTATGATTAACTTATTGGTTTGGTTAGGGAGACTATGATTAACTTATTGGTTTGGTTAGGGAGACTCTGATTAACTTATTGGTTTGGTTAGGGAGAATCTGATTAACCGATTGGTTTGGTTAGGGAGATTGATTAACTTATTGGTTTGGTTAGGGAGATTGATTAACTTATTGGTTTGGTTAGGGAGACTCTGATTAACTTATTGGTTTGGTTAGGGAGACACTGATTAACCTATTGGTTTGGTTAGGGAGATTGATTAATTTATTGGTTTGGTTAGGGAGACTCTGATTAACTTATTGGTTTGGTTAGGGTGACTCTGATTAACTTATTGGTTTGGTTAGGGAGACTGATTAATTTATTGGTTTGGTTAGGGAGACTATGATTAACTTATTGGTTTGGTTAGGGAGACTCTGATTAACTCATTTGGTTTGGTTAGGGAGACTCTGATTAACTTATTGGTTTGGTTAGGGAGACTCTGATTAACTTATTGGTTTGGTTAGGGAGACTGATTAACTTATTGGTTTGGTTAGGGAGACTCTGATTAACTCATTTGGTTTGGTTAGGGAGACTGATTAACTCATTTGGTTTGGTTAGGGAGACTGATTAACTTATTGGTTTGGTTAGGGAGACTCTGATTAACTCATTTGGTTTGGTTAGGGAGACTCTGATTAACCTATTGGTTTGGTTAGGGAGACTATGATTAACTTATTGGTTTGGTTAGGGAGACTGATTAACTTATTGGTTTGGTTAGGGAGACTCTGATTAACTTATTGGTTTGGTTAGGGAGACTCTGATTAACCTATTGGTTTGGTTAGGGAGACTCTGATTAACTCATTTGGTTTGGTTAGGGAGACTCTGATTAACTTATTGGTTTGGTTAGGGAGACTGATTAACTCATTTGGTTTGGTTAGGGAGACTCTGATTAACTCATTTGGTTTGGTTAGGGAGACTCTGATTAACTCATTTGGTTTGGTTAGAGAGACTGATTAACTTATTGGTTTGGTTAGGGAGACTGATTAACTCATTTGGTTTGGTTAGGGAGACTGATTAACTCATTTGGTTTGGTTAGGGAGACTCTGATTAACTAATTTGGTTTGGTTAGGGAGACTCTGATTAACTAATTTGGTTTGGTTAGGGAGACTCTGATTAACTTATTGGTTTGGTTAGGGAGACTCTGATTAACTTTTTGGTTTGGTTAGGGAGACTCTGATTAACTCATTTGGTTTGGTTAAGGAGACTCTGATTAACTAATTTGGTTTGGTTAGGGAGACTCTGATTAACTCATTTGGTTTGGTTAGAGAGACTGATTAACTTATTGCTTTGGTTAGGGAGACTGATTAACTCATTTGGTTTGGTTAGGGAGACTGATTAACTCATTTGGTTTGGTTAGGGAGACTCTGATTAACTCATTTGGTTTGGTTAGGGAGACTGATTAACTTATTGGTTTGGTTAGGGAGACTCTGATTAACTCATTTGGTTTGGTTAGGGAGACTCTGATTAACCTATTGGTTTGGTTAGGGAGACTGATTAACATATTTGGTTTGGTTAGGGAGACTCTGATTAACTCATTTGGTTTGGTTAGTGAGACTCTGATTAACTTATTGGTTTGGTTAGGGAGACTGATTAACTTATTGGTTTGGTTAGGGAGACTCTGATTAACTAATTGGTTTGGTTAGGGAGACTGATTAACTTATTGGTTTGGTTAGGGAGACTCTGATTAACTCATTTGGTTTGGTTAGGGTGACTCTGATTAAATCATTTGGTTTGGTTAGGGAGACTGATTAACTTATTGGTTTGGTTATGGAGACTCTGATTAACTTATTGGTTTGGTTAGGGAGACTCTGATTAACTCATTTGGTTTGGTTAGGGAGACTGATTAACTCATTTGGTTTGGTTAGGGAGACTCTGATTAACCTATTGGTTTGGTTAGGGAGACTCTGATTAACTTATTGGTTTGGTTAGGGAGACTGATTAACTTATTGGTTTGGTTAGGGAGACTATGATTAACTTATTGGTTTGGTTAGGGAGACTGATTAACTTATTGGTTTGGTTAGGGAGACTATGATTAACTTATTGGTTTGGTTAAGGAGACTCTGATTAACTTATTGGTTTGGTTAGGGAGACTATGATTAACTTATTGGTTTGGTTAGGGAGACTCTGATTAACTCATTTGGTTTGGTTAGGGAGACTCTGATTAACTCATTTGGTTTGGTTAGGGAGACTCTGATTAACCTATTGGTTTGGTTAGGGAGACTCTGATTAACTTATTGGTTTGGTTATGGAGACTGATTAACTTATTGGTTTGGTTAGGGAGACTGATTAACTCATTTG
Source organism: Salmo salar (assembly GCF_965601325.2). NCBI lineage: Eukaryota > Metazoa > Chordata > Actinopteri > Salmoniformes > Salmonidae > Salmo > Salmo salar. The sequence continues at coordinate 27,875,277 of NC_138314.1, read as the reverse complement.
GTTTGGTTAGGGAGACTGAATAACTCATGTGGTTTGGTTTGGGAGACTGATTAACTTATTGGTTTGGTTAGGGAGACTCTGATTAATTCATTTGGTTTGGTTAGGGAGACTCTGATTAATTCATTTGGTTTGGTTAGGGAGACTCTGATTAACTTATTTGGTTTGGTTAGGGAGACTCTGATTAACTCATTTGGTTTGGTTAGGGAGACTCTGATTAACTTATTGGTTTGGTTAGGGAGACTGATTAACTCATTTGGTTTGGTTAGGGAGACTCTGATTAACTTATTGGTTTGGTTAGGGAGACTCTGATTAACTCATTTGGTTTGGTTAGGGAGACTCTGATTAACTTATTTGGTTTGGTTAGGGAGACTCTGATTAACTCATTTGGTTTGGTTAGGGAGACTCTGATTAACTTATTGGTTTGGTTAGGGAGACTCTGATTAACTCATTTGGTTTGGTTAGGGAGACTCTGATTAACTTATTGGTTTGGTTAGGCAGACTCTGATTAACTCATTTGGTTTGGTTAGGGAGACTCTGATTAACTTATTGGTTTGGTTAGGGAGACTGATTAACTCATTTGGTTTGGTTAGGGAGACTGATTAACTCATTTGGTTTGGTTAGGGAGACTCTGATTAACTAATTTGGTTTGGTTAGGGAGACTCTGATTAACTCATTTGGTTTGGTTAGGGAGACTCTGATTAACTTATTGGTTTGGTTAGGGAGACTCTGATTAACTTTTTGGTTTGGTTAGGGAGACTCTGATTAACTCATTTGGTTTGGTTAAGGAGACTCTGATTAACTAATTTGGTTTGGTTAGGGAGACTCTGATTAACTCATTTGGTTTGGTTAGAGAGACTGATTAACTTATTGCTTTGGTTAGGGAGACTGATTAACTCATTTGGTTTGGTAAGGGAGACTGATTAACTCATTTGGTTTGGTTAGGGAGACTCTGGTTAACTAATTTGGTTTGGTTAGGGAGACTGATTAACTTATTGGTTTGGTTAGGGAGACTCTGATTAACTTATTGGTTTGGTTAGGGAGACTCTGATTAACTCATTGGTTTGGTTAGGGAGACTCTGATTAACTCATTTGGTTTGGTTAGGGAGACTCTGATTAACTCATTTGGTTTGGTTAGGGAGACTGATTAACTCATTTAGTTTGGTTAGGGAGACTCTGATTAACTCATTTGGTTTGATTAGTGAGACTCTGATTAACTTATTGGTTTGGTTAGGGAGACTGATTAACTTATTGGTTTGGTTAGGGAGACTATGATTAACTTATTGGTTTGGTTAGGGAGACTGATTAACTTATTGGTTTGGTTAGGGAGACTATGATTAACTTATTGGTTTGGTTAAGGAGACTCTGATTAACTTATTGGTTTGGTTAGGGAGACTATGATTAACTTATTGGTTTGGTTAGGGAGACTCTGATTAACTCATTTGGTTTGGTTAGGGAGACTCTGATTAACTCATTTGGTTTGGTTAGGGAGACTCTGATTAACCTATTGGTTTGGTTAGGGAGACTCTGATTAACTTATTGGTTTGGTTATGGAGACTGATTAACTTATTGGTTTGGTTAGGGAGACTGATTAACTCATTTGGTTTGGTTAGGGAGACTGAATAACTCATGTGGTTTGGTTTGGGAGACTGATTAACTTATTGGTTTGGTTAGGGAGACTCTGATTAATTCATTTGGTTTGGTTAGGGAGACTCTGATTAATTCATTTGGTTTGGTTAGGGAGACTCTGATTAACTTATTTGGTTTGGTTAGGGAGACTCTGATTAACTCATTTGGTTTGGTTAGGGAGACTCTGATTAACTTATTGGTTTGGTTAGGGAGACTGATTAACTCATTTGGTTTGGTTAGGGAGACTCTGATTAACTTATTGGTTTGGTTAGGGAGACTCTGATTAACTCATTTGGTTTGGTTAGGGAGACTCTGATTAACTTATTTGGTTTGGTTAGGGAGACTCTGATTAACTCATTTGGTTTGGTTAGGGAGACTCTGATTAACTTATTGGTTTGGTTAGGGAGACTCTGATTAACTCATTTGGTTTGGTTAGGGAGACTCTGATTAACTTATTGGTTTGGTTAGGCAGACTCTGATTAACTCATTTGGTTTGGTTAGGGAGACTCTGATTAACTTATTGGTTTGGTTAGGGAGACTGATTAACTCATTTGGTTTGGTTAGGGAGACTGATTAACTCATTTGGTTTGGTTAGGGAGACTCTGATTAACTAATTTGGTTTGGTTAGGGAGACTCTGATTAACTCATTTGGTTTGGTTAGGGAGACTCTGATTAACTTATTGGTTTGGTTAGGGAGACTCTGATTAACTTTTTGGTTTGGTTAGGGAGACTCTGATTAACTCATTTGGTTTGGTTAAGGAGACTCTGATTAACTAATTTGGTTTGGTTAGGGAGACTCTGATTAACTCATTTGGTTTGGTTAGAGAGACTGATTAACTTATTGCTTTGGTTAGGGAGACTGATTAACTCATTTGGTTTGGTAAGGGAGACTGATTAACTCATTTGGTTTGGTTAGGGAGACTCTGGTTAACTAATTTGGTTTGGTTAGGGAGACTGATTAACTTATTGGTTTGGTTAGGGAGACTCTGATTAACTTATTGGTTTGGTTAGGGAGACTCTGATTAACTCATTGGTTTGGTTAGGGAGACTCTGATTAACTCATTTGGTTTGGTTAGGGAGACTCTGATTAACTCATTTGGTTTGGTTAGGGAGACTGATTAACTCATTTAGTTTGGTTAGGGAGACTCTGATTAACTCATTTGGTTTGATTAGTGAGACTCTGATTAACTTATTGGTTTGGTTAGGGAGACTGATTAACTCATTTGGTTTGGTTAGGGAGACTGATTAACTCATTTGGTTTGGTTAGGGAGACTCTGATTAACTAATTTGGTTTGGTTAGGGAGACTCTGATTAACTAATTTGGTTTGGTTAGGGAGACTCTGATTAACTTATTGGTTTGGTTAGGGAGACTCTGATTAACTTTTTGGTTTGGTTAGGGAGACTCTGATTAACTCATTTGGTTTGGTTAAGGAGACTCTGATTAACTAATTTGGTTTGGTTAGGGAGACTCTGATTAACTCATTTGGTTTGGTTAGAGAGACTGATTAACTTATTGCTTTGGTTAGGGAGACTGATTAACTCATTTGGTTTGGTTAGGGAGACTCTGATTAACTTATTGGTTTGGTTAGGGAGACTCTGATTAACTTATTGGTTTGGTTAGGGAGACTCTGATTAACTTATTGGTTTGGTTAGGGGGACTCTGATTAACTTATTGGTTTGGTTAGGGAGACTCTGATTAACTTATTGGTTTGGTTAGGGTGATTGATTAACTTATTGGTTTGGTTAGGGAGACTCTGATTAACTTATTGGTTTGGTTAGGGAGACTCTGATTAACTCATTTGGTTTGGTTAGGGAGACTCTGATTAACTCATTTGGTTTGGTTAGTGAGACTCTGATTAACTTATTGGTTTGGTTAGGGAGACTCTGATTAACTCATTTGGTTTGGTTAGGGAGACTCTGATTAACTAATTTGGTTTGGTTAGGGAGACTCTGATTAACTCATTTGGTTTGGTTAGTGAGACTCTGATTAACTTATTGGTTTGGTTAGGGAGACTCTGATTAACTCATTTGGTTTGGTTAGGGAGACTCTGATTAACTCATTTGGTTTGGTTAGGGAGACTCTGATTAACTCATTTGGTTTGGTTAGGGAGACTCTGATTAACTCATTTGGTTTGGTTAGGGAGACTATGATTAACTTATTGGTTTGGTTAGGGAGACTCTGATTAACTTATTGGTTTGGTTAGGGAGACTCTGATTAACTCATTTGGTTTGGTTAGGGAGACTGATTAACTTATTGGTTTGGTTAGGGAGACTCTGATTAACTTATTGGTTTGGTTAGGGAGACTCTGATTAACCGATTGGTTTGGTTAGGGAGATTGATTAACTTATTGGTTTGGTTAGGGAGATTGATTAACTTATTGGTTTGGTTAGGGAGACTCTGATTAACTTATTGGTTTGGTTAGGGAGACTCTGATTAACCTATTGGTTTGGTTAGGGAGATTGATTAATTTATTGGTTTGGTTAGGGAGACTGATTAACTTATTGGTTTGGTTAGGGTGACTCTGATTAACTTATTGGTTTGGTTAGGGAGACTGATTAATTTATTGGTTTGGTTAGGGAGACTATGATTAACTTATTGGTTTGGTTAGGGAGACTCTGATTAACTCATTTGGTTTGGTTAGGGAGACTCTGATTAACTTATTGGTTTGGTTAGGGAGACTCTGATTAACTTATTGGTTTGGTTAGGGAGACTGATTAACTTATTGGTTTGGTTAGGGAGACTCTGATTAACTCATTTGGTTTGGTTAGGGAGACTGATTAACTCATTTGGTTTGGTTAGGGAGACTGATTAACTTATTGGTTTGGTTAGGGAGACTCTGATTAACTCATTTGGTTTGGTTAGGGAGACTCTGATTAACCTATTGGTTTGGTTAGGGAGACTATGATTAACTTATTGGTTTGGTTAGGGAGACTATGATTAACTTATTGGTTTGGTTAGGGAGACTCTGATTAACTTATTGGTTTGGTTAGGGAGAATCTGATTAACCGATTGGTTTGGTTAGGGAGATTGATTAACTTATTGGTTTGGTTAGGGAGATTGATTAACTTATTGGTTTGGTTAGGGAGACTCTGATTAACTTATTGGTTTGGTTAGGGAGACACTGATTAACCTATTGGTTTGGTTAGGGAGATTGATTAATTTATTGGTTTGGTTAGGGAGACTGATTAACTTATTGGTTTGGTTAGGGTGACTCTGATTAACTTATTGGTTTGGTTAGGGAGACTGATTAATTTATTGGTTTGGTTAGGGAGACTATGATTAACTTATTGGTTTGGTTAGGGAGACTCTGATTAACTCATTTGGTTTGGTTAGGGAGACTCTGATTAACTTATTGGTTTGGTTAGGGAGACTCTGATTAACTTATTGGTTTGGTTAGGGAGACTGATTAACTTATTGGTTTGGTTAGGGAGACTCTGATTAACTCATTTGGTTTGGTTAGGGAGACTGATTAACTCATTTGGTTTGGTTAGGGAGACTGATTAACTTATTGGTTTGGTTAGGGAGACTCTGATTAACTCATTTGGTTTGGTTAGGGAGACTCTGATTAACCTATTGGTTTGGTTAGGGAGACTATGATTAACTTATTGGTTTGGTTAGGGAGACTGATTAACTTATTGGTTTGGTTAGGGAGACTCTGATTAACTTATTGGTTTGGTTAGGGAGACTCTGATTAACCTATTGGTTTGGTTAGGGAGACTCTGATTAACTCATTTGGTTTGGTTAGGGAGACTCTGATTAACTTATTGGTTTGGTTAGGGAGACTGATTAACTCATTTGGTTTGGTTAGGGAGACTCTGATTAACTCATTTGGTTTGGTTAGGGAGACTCTGATTAACTCATTTGGTTTGGTTAGAGAGACTGATTAACTTATTGGTTTGGTTAGGGAGACTGATTAACTCATTTGGTTTGGTTAGGGAGACTGATTAACTCATTTGGTTTGGTTAGGGAGACTCTGATTAACTAATTTGGTTTGGTTAGGGAGACTCTGATTAACTAATTTGGTTTGGTTAGGGAGACTCTGATTAACTTATTGGTTTGGTTAGGGAGACTCTGATTAACTTTTTGGTTTGGTTAGGGAGACTCTGATTAACTCATTTGGTTTGGTTAAGGAGACTCTGATTAACTAATTTGGTTTGGTTAGGGAGACTCTGATTAACTCATTTGGTTTGGTTAGAGAGACTGATTAACTTATTGCTTTGGTTAGGGAGACTGATTAACTCATTTGGTTTGGTTAGGGAGACTGATTAACTCATTTGGTTTGGTTAGGGAGACTCTGATTAACTCATTTGGTTTGGTTAGGGAGACTGATTAACTTATTGGTTTGGTTAGGGAGACTCTGATTAACTCATTTGGTTTGGTTAGGGAGACTCTGATTAACCTATTGGTTTGGTTAGGGAGACTGATTAACATATTTGGTTTGGTTAGGGAGACTCTGATTAACTCATTTGGTTTGGTTAGTGAGACTCTGATTAACTTATTGGTTTGGTTAGGGAGACTGATTAACTTATTGGTTTGGTTAGGGAGACTCTGATTAACTAATTGGTTTGGTTAGGGAGACTGATTAACTTATTGGTTTGGTTAGGGAGACTCTGATTAACTCATTTGGTTTGGTTAGGGTGACTCTGATTAAATCATTTGGTTTGGTTAGGGAGACTGATTAACTTATTGGTTTGGTTATGGAGACTCTGATTAACTTATTGGTTTGGTTAGGGAGACTCTGATTAACTCATTTGGTTTGGTTAGGGAGACTGATTAACTCATTTGGTTTGGTTAGGGAGACTCTGATTAACCTATTGGTTTGGTTAGGGAGACTCTGATTAACTTATTGGTTTGGTTAGGGAGACTGATTAACTTATTGGTTTGGTTAGGGAGACTATGATTAACTTATTGGTTTGGTTAGGGAGACTGATTAACTTATTGGTTTGGTTAGGGAGACTATGATTAACTTATTGGTTTGGTTAAGGAGACTCTGATTAACTTATTGGTTTGGTTAGGGAGACTATGATTAACTTATTGGTTTGGTTAGGGAGACTCTGATTAACTCATTTGGTTTGGTTAGGGAGACTCTGATTAACTCATTTGGTTTGGTTAGGGAGACTCTGATTAACCTATTGGTTTGGTTAGGGAGACTCTGATTAACTTATTGGTTTGGTTATGGAGACTGATTAACTTATTGGTTTGGTTAGGGAGACTGATTAACTCATTTGGTTTGGTTAGGGAGACTGAATAACTCATGTGGTTTGGTTTGGGAGACTGATTAACTTATTGGTTTGGTTAGGGAGACTCTGATTAATTCATTTGGTTTGGTTAGGGAGACTCTGATTAATTCATTTGGTTTGGTTAGGGAGACTCTGATTAACTTATTTGGTTTGGTTAGGGAGACTCTGATTAACTCATTTGGTTTGGTTAGGGAGACTCTGATTAACTTATTGGTTTGGTTAGGGAGACTGATTAACTCATTTGGTTTGGTTAGGGAGACTCTGATTAACTTATTGGTTTGGTTAGGGAGACTCTGATTAACTCATTTGGTTTGGTTAGGGAGACTCTGATTAACTTATTTGGTTTGGTTAGGGAGACTCTGATTAACTCATTTGGTTTGGTTAGGGAGACTCTGATTAACTTATTGGTTTGGTTAGGGAGACTCTGATTAACTCATTTGGTTTGGTTAGGGAGACTCTGATTAACTTATTGGTTTGGTTAGGCAGACTCTGATTAACTCATTTGGTTTGGTTAGGGAGACTCTGATTAACTTATTGGTTTGGTTAGGGAGACTGATTAACTCATTTGGTTTGGTTAGGGAGACTGATTAACTCATTTGGTTTGGTTAGGGAGACTCTGATTAACTAATTTGGTTTGGTTAGGGAGACTCTGATTAACTCATTTGGTTTGGTTAGGGAGACTCTGATTAACTTATTGGTTTGGTTAGGGAGACTCTGATTAACTTTTTGGTTTGGTTAGGGAGACTCTGATTAACTCATTTGGTTTGGTTAAGGAGACTCTGATTAACTAATTTGGTTTGGTTAGGGAGACTCTGATTAACTCATTTGGTTTGGTTAGAGAGACTGATTAACTTATTGCTTTGGTTAGGGAGACTGATTAACTCATTTGGTTTGGTAAGGGAGACTGATTAACTCATTTGGTTTGGTTAGGGAGACTCTGGTTAACTAATTTGGTTTGGTTAGGGAGACTGATTAACTTATTGGTTTGGTTAGGGAGACTCTGATTAACTTATTGGTTTGGTTAGGGAGACTCTGATTAACTCATTGGTTTGGTTAGGGAGACTCTGATTAACTCATTTGGTTTGGTTAGGGAGACTCTGATTAACTCATTTGGTTTGGTTAGGGAGACTGATTAACTCATTTAGTTTGGTTAGGGAGACTCTGATTAACTCATTTGGTTTGATTAGTGAGACTCTGATTAACTTATTGGTTTGGTTAGGGAGACTGATTAACTCATTTGGTTTGGTTAGGGAGACTGATTAACTCATTTGGTTTGGTTAGGGAGACTCTGATTAACTAATTTGGTTTGGTTAGGGAGACTCTGATTAACTAATTTGGTTTGGTTAGGGAGACTCTGATTAACTTATTGGTTTGGTTAGGGAGACTCTGATTAACTTTTTGGTTTGGTTAGGGAGACTCTGATTAACTCATTTGGTTTGGTTAAGGAGACTCTGATTAACTAATTTGGTTTGGTTAGGGAGACTCTGATTAACTCATTTGGTTTGGTTAGAGAGACTGATTAACTTATTGCTTTGGTTAGGGAGACTGATTAACTCATTTGGTTTGGTTAGGGAGACTGATTAACTCATTTGGTTTGGTTAGGGAGACTCTGATTAACTCATTTGGTTTGGTTAGGGAGACTGATTAACTTATTGGTTTGGTTAGGGAGACTCTGATTAACTCATTTGGTTTGGTTAGGGAGACTCTGATTAACCTATTGGTTTGGTTAGGGAGACTGATTAACATATTTGGTTTGGTTAGGGAGACTCTGATTAACTCATTTGGTTTGGTTAGTGAGACTCTGATTAACTTATTGGTTTGGTTAGGGAGACTGATTAACTTATTGGTTTGGTTAGGGAGACTCTGATTAACTAATTGGTTTGGTTAGGGAGACTGATTAACTTATTGGTTTGGTTAGGGAGACTCTGATTAACTCATTTGGTTTGGTTAGGGTGACTCTGATTAAATCATTTGGTTTGGTTAGGGAGACTGATTAACTTATTGGTTTGGTTATGGAGACTCTGATTAACTTATTGGTTTGGTTAGGGAGACTCTGATTAACTCATTTGGTTTGGTTAGGGAGACTGATTAACTCATTTGGTTTGGTTAGGGAGACTCTGATTAACCTATTGGTTTGGTTAGGGAGACTCTGATTAACTTATTGGTTTGGTTAGGGAGACTGATTAACTTATTGGTTTGGTTAGGGAGACTATGATTAACTTATTGGTTTGGTTAGGGAGACTGATTAACTTATTGGTTTGGTTAGGGAGACTATGATTAACTTATTGGTTTGGTTAAGGAGACTCTGATTAACTTATTGGTTTGGTTAGGGAGACTATGATTAACTTATTGGTTTGGTTAGGGAGACTCTGATTAACTCATTTGGTTTGGTTAGGGAGACTCTGATTAACTCATTTGGTTTGGTTAGGGAGACTCTGATTAACCTATTGGTTTGGTTAGGGAGACTCTGATTAACTTATTGGTTTGGTTATGGAGACTGATTAACTTATTGGTTTGGTTAGGGAGACTGATTAACTCATTTGGTTTGGTTAGGGAGACTGAATAACTCATGTGGTTTGGTTTGGGAGACTGATTAACTTATTGGTTTGGTTAGGGAGACTCTGATTAATTCATTTGGTTTGGTTAGGGAGACTCTGATTAATTCATTTGGTTTGGTTAGGGAGACTCTGATTAACTTATTTGGTTTGGTTAGGGAGACTCTGATTAACTCATTTGGTTTGGTTAGGGAGACTCTGATTAACTTATTGGTTTGGTTAGGGAGACTGATTAACTCATTTGGTTTGGTTAGGGAGACTCTGATTAACTTATTGGTTTGGTTAGGGAGACTCTGATTAACTCATTTGGTTTGGTTAGGGAGACTCTGATTAACTTATTTGGTTTGGTTAGGGAGACTCTGATTAACTCATTTGGTTTGGTTAGGGAGACTCTGATTAACTTATTGGTTTGGTTAGGGAGACTCTGATTAACTCATTTGGTTTGGTTAGGGAGACTCTGATTAACTTATTGGTTTGGTTAGGCAGACTCTGATTAACTCATTTGGTTTGGTTAGGGAGACTCTGATTAACTTATTGGTTTGGTTAGGGAGACTGATTAACTCATTTGGTTTGGTTAGGGAGACTGATTAACTCATTTGGTTTGGTTAGGGAGACTCTGATTAACTAATTTGGTTTGGTTAGGGAGACTCTGATTAACTCATTTGGTTTGGTTAGGGAGACTCTGATTAACTTATTGGTTTGGTTAGGGAGACTCTGATTAACTTTTTGGTTTGGTTAGGGAGACTCTGATTAACTCATTTGGTTTGGTTAAGGAGACTCTGATTAACTAATTTGGTTTGGTTAGGGAGACTCTGATTAACTCATTTGGTTTGGTTAGAGAGACTGATTAACTTATTGCTTTGGTTAGGGAGACTGATTAACTCATTTGGTTTGGTAAGGGAGACTGATTAACTCATTTGGTTTGGTTAGGGAGACTCTGGTTAACTAATTTGGTTTGGTTAGGGAGACTGATTAACTTATTGGTTTGGTTAGGGAGACTCTGATTAACTTATTGGTTTGGTTAGGGAGACTCTGATTAACTCATTGGTTTGGTTAGGGAGACTCTGATTAACTCATTTGGTTTGGTTAGGGAGACTCTGATTAACTCATTTGGTTTGGTTAGGGAGACTGATTAACTCATTTAGTTTGGTTAGGGAGACTCTGATTAACTCATTTGGTTTGATTAGTGAGACTCTGATTAACTTATTGGTTTGGTTAGGGAGACTGATTAACTTATTGGTTTGGTTAGGGAGACTCTGATTAACTAATTGGTTTGGTTAGGGAGACTGATTAACTTATTGGTTTGGTTAGGGAGACTCTGATTAACTCATTTGGTTTGGTTAGGGTGACTCTGATTAACTCATTTGGTTTGGTTAGGGAGACTCATTAACTTATTGGTTTGGTTATGGAGACTCTGATTAACTTATTGGTTTGGTTAGGGAGACTCTGATTAACTCATTTGGTTTGGTTAGGGAGACTGATTAAGTTATTGGTTTGGTTAGGGCGACTCTGATTAACCTATTGGTTTGGTTAGGGAGCCTGATTAACTAATTGGTTTGGTTAGGGAGACTGATTAACTTATTGGTTTGGTTAGGGAGACTATGATTAACTTATTGGTTTGGTTAGGGAGACTGATTAACTTATTGGTTTGGTTAGGGAGACTATGATTAACTTATTGGTTTGGTTAAGGAGACTCTGATTAACTTATTGGTTTGGTTAGGGAGACTATGATTAACTTATTGGTTTGGTTAGGGAGACTCTGATTAACTCATTAGGTTTGGTTAGGGAGACTCTGATTAACTCATTTGGGTTGGTTAGGGAGACTCTGATTAACCTATTGGTTTGGTTAGGGATACTCTGATTAACTTATTGGTTTGGTTAGGGAGACTGATTAACTTATTGGTTTGGTTAGGGAGACTATGATTAACTTATTGGTTTGGTTAGGGAGACTGATTAACTTATTGGTTTGGTTAGGGAGACTATGATTAACTTATTGGTTTGGTTAAGGAGACTCTGATTAACTTATTGGTTTGGTTAGGGAGACTATGATTAACTTATTGGTTTGGTTAGGGAGACTCTGATTAACTCATTTGGTTTGGTTAGGGAGACTCTGATTAACTCATTTGGTTTGGTTAGGGAGACTCTGATTAACCTATTGGTTTGGTTTTGGAGACTCTGATTAACTTATTGGTTTGGTTAGGGAGACTGATTAACTTATTGGTTTGGTTAGGGAGACTGATTAACTCATTTGGTTTGGTTAGGGAGACTCTGAATAACTCATGTGGTTTGGTTTGGGAGACTGATTAACTTATTGGTTTGGTTAGGGAGACTCTGATTAATTCATTTGGTTTGGTTAGGGAGACTGATTAACTTATTTGGTTTGGTTAGGGAGACTCTGATTAACTCATTTGGTTTGGTTAGGGAGACTCTGATTAACTTATTGGTTTGGTTAGGGAGACTCTGATTAACTTTTTGGTTTGGTTAGGGAGACTCTGATTAACTCATTTGGTTTGGTTAAGGAGACTCTGATTAACTCATTTGGTTTGGTTAGGGAGACTGATTAACTTATTTGGTTTGGTTAGGGAGACTCTGATTAACTCATTTGGTTTGGTTAGGAAGACTCTGATTAACTTATTGGTTTGGTTAGGGAGACTCTGATTAACTCATTTGGTTTGGTTAGGGAGACTCTGATTAACTTATTGGTTTGGTTAGGCAGACTCTGATTAACTCATTTGGTTTGGTTAGGGAGACTCTGATTAACTTATTGGTTTGGTTAGGGAGACTCTGATTAACTCATTTGGTTTGGTTAGGGAGACTGATTAACTTATTGGTTTGTTTAGGGAGACTCTGATTAACTTATTGGTTTGGTTAGGGAGACTCTGATTAACTCATTTGGTTTGGTTAGGGAGACTCTGATTATCTCATTTGGTTTGGTTAGGGAGACTGATTAACTTATTGGTTTGGTTAGGGAGACTCTGATTAACTTATTTGGTTTGGTTAGGGAGACTCTGATTAACTTATTGGTTTGGTTAGGGAGACTCTGATTAACTCATTTGGTTTGGTTAGGATGACTCTGATTAACCTATTGGTTTGGTTAGGGAGACTGATTAACTTATTGGTTTGGTTAGGGAGACTGATTAACTTATTGGTTTGGTTAGGGAGACTGATTAACTCATTTGGTTTGGTTAGGGAGACTGATTAACTCATTTGGTTTGGTTAGGGAGACTCTGATTCATTTATTGGTTTGGTTAGGGAGACTGATTAACTTATTGGTTTGTTTAGGGAGACTGATTAACTTATTGGTTTGGTTAGGGAGACTGATTAACTTATTGGTTTGGTTAGGGAGACTGATTAACTTATTGGTTTGGTTAGGGAGACTCTGATTCATTTATTGGTTTGGTTAGGGAGACTATGATTAACTTATTGGTTTGGTTACGGAGACTATGATTAACTTATTGGTTTGGTTAGGGAGACTCTGATTAGCTCATTTGGTTTGGTTAGGGTGACTCTGATTAACTCATTTGGTTTGGTTAGGGAGACTGATTAACTTATTGGTTTGGTTATGGAGACTCTGATTCATTTATTGGTTTGGTTAGTGAGACTGATTAACTTATTGGTTTGTTTAGGGAGACTGATTAACTTATTGGTTTGGTTAGGGAGACTGATTAACTTATTGGTTTGGTTAGGGAGACTGATTAACTTATTGGTTTGGTTAGGGAGACTCTGATTCATTTATTGGTTTGGTTAGGGAGACTATGATTAACTTATTGGTTTGGTTACGGAGACTATGATTAACTTATTGGTTTGGTTAGGGAGACTGATTAATTTATTGGTTTGGTTAGGGAGACTCTGATTAACCTATTGGTTTGGTTAGGGAGACTCTGATTAAATAATTGGTTTGGTTAGGGAGACTGATTAACTTATTGTTTTGGTTAGGGAGACTATCATTAACTTATTGGTTTGGTTAGGGAGACTCTGATTAACTTATTAGTTTGGTTAGGGAGACTATGATTAACTTATTGGTTTGGTTAAGGAGACTCTGATTAACTTATTGGTTTGGTTAGGGAGACTATGATTAACTTATTGGTTTGGTTAGGGAGACTATGATTAACTTATTGGTTTGGTTAGGGAGACTATGATTAACTTATTGGTTTGGTTAGGGAGACTCTGATTAACTCATTTGGTTTGGTTAGGGAGGCTGATTAACTCATTTGGTTTGGTTAGGGAGACTCTGATTAACCTATTGGTTTGGTTAGGGAGACTCTGATTAACTTATTGGTTTGGTTAGGGAGACTGATTAACTTATTGGTTTGGTTAGGGAGACTGATTAACTCATTTGGTTTGGTTAGGGAGACTCTGATTAACTCATTTGGTTTGGTTAGGGAGACTGATTACCTTATTGGTTTGGTTAGGGAGACTCTGATTAATTCATTTGGTTTGGTTAGGGAGACTCTGATTAATTCATTTGGTTTGGTTAGGGAGACTCTGATTAACTTATTTGGTTTGGTTAGGGAGACTCTGATTAACTCATTTGGTTTGGTTAGGGAGACTCTGATTAACTTATTGGTTTGGTTAGGGAGGACTCTGATTAACTCATTTGGTTTGGTTAGGGAGACTCTGATTAACTTATTGGTTTGGTTAGGGAGACTCTGATTAACTCATTTGGTTTGGTTAGGGAGACTCTGATTAACTTATTGGTTTGGTTAGGGACACTCTGATTAACTCATTTGGTTTGGTTAGGGAGACTGATTAACTTATTGGTTTGTTTAGGGAGACTCTGATTAACTTATTGGTTTGGTTAGGGAGACTCTGATTAACTCATTTGGTTTGGTTAGGGAGACTCTGATTAACTCATTTGGTTTGGTTAGGGAGACTGATTAACTTATTGGTTTGGTTAGGGAGACTCTGATTAACTTATTTGGTTTGGTTAGGGAGACTCTGATTAACTTATTGGTTTGGTTAGGGAGACTCTGATTAACTCATTTGGTTTGGTTAGGGAGACTCTGATTAACCTATTGGTTTGGTTAGGGAGACTGATTCACTTATTGGTTTGGTTAGGGAGACTGATTAACTCATTTGGTTTGGTTAGGGAGACTGATTAACTCATTTGGTTTGGTTAGGGAGACTCTGATTCATTTATTGGTTTGGTTAGGGAGACTGATTAACTTATTGGTTTGGTTAGGGAGACTGATTAACTTATTGGTTTGGTTAGGGAGACTGATTAACTTATTGGTTTGGTTAGGGAGACTGATTAACTTATTGGTTTGGTTAGGGAGACTCTGATTCATTTATTGGTTTGGTTAGGGAGACTATGATTAACTTATTGGTTTGGTTACGGAGACTATGATTAACTTATTGGTTTGGTTAGGGAGACTGATTAATTTATTGGTTTGGTTAGGGAGACTGATTAATTTATTGGTTTGGTTAGGGAGACTCTGATTAACTTATTGGTTTGGTTAGGGAGACCCTTATGCTCCTGCTGAATCTGTCTGTGTGGCTGAGAATGACATGTCAAAACCCTTCAGCCAGATACATGTATAACATGAAGAACTAGTGGTGTGTTATGTTTTCGTTCCAGGTGTGCACTGCGAGGTAGACATCGACGAGTGTGAGAGCGAGCCTTGTCAGAACGGAGGGTCCTGCCACGACGGCGCCAATGCCTACACCTGTCACTGTGTGGAGGCGGAGCCAGGGGAGGAGCCGTGGGGCGGCCATAACTGTGACGTCCGTCTGATTGGCTGCAGGGAACATCTGTGTGAGAACGGAGCCCCCTGTGTGCCTATCCTAAGCCAAGAAGAGAATGGTAATGAGGACAGTGATGGGGATAGGAATGAACTAGAGCATGGCCACACCTGCCTTTGTCCCCCGGGCTTCACTGGGAAGCACTGCGGCATCCCCACCACCTTTTCCTTCAACACAGAGGGCTATATCCTCATTCAGCTCCCTCCTACAGCTAACAGGAGCAGGGCAGAAGTAGATCCCCATCACCACCACGTCCAGCTGCGCTTCAGGACCACTCTACCTGACATGCTTCTGTTCTACGGAGGGGCTGAGCACTACTTTGTGTCCCTGGAGATCGTGGGGACCCTCCTCAAGGCTAGAGCTGGATCAGGGAAGGAGCTACAGGCCACCTTCCATCTCCCAGTCAACAATGGAGACTGGCATGAGGCCAAAGTGACCATGGATGAGAAGCTGGTACTGAGGGTCAAAGGACCAGTCTGTGACAATGACAAGGGATGCATGGTGGAGAATGAAGGACACAATCAACTGGTCTTCTTCCAACATGGATCATTCCCAGAAGTCTATGTGGGGGGGGCCCCCCAGAAGTATCTGGACAACACAGACAGTAGGAAGGGTTTCATTGGCTGCATGGAGGATCTACAGGTTGACCACCATCGTGTTCTGCCACAGGATTTCTCTCTAGAGCACATCCAAGACATGGAGCTGGGCTGCAACAAGACTGACTGGTGTCATCCTGACCCCTGCCATCATCGTGGGCACTGTATTGACCTGTGGACTAGCTTCAGCTGTGAGTGTCATCGACCCTATCATGGCTCCCTGTGTGAAGAAGGTAAGAACTGTTATAGCTTTAAAAAAATTACTACTTTACTTTTTAGTTTTCAAATATTGCTTTTTAAATTATGTAAAAACTATACAATAATCTCTAAACACCAGGCGTTGACAATATACGGTCATTTACAGAGGGTTACTCAACTTACAACCAGTTTCCTTCAACTACACTGGTTTGTACAGGTTTTGTCATTCACGCTGAGAGCATTGCTTTTTGTTGCTTCCCTCAGAATACCCCTCATGGACATTCAGTAATGAAGAAACAGTGAGTTATGCTGCCTTCAACATCAACACAACTGATGGTGAGAACTTCAACATCTCCTTCTTCCTCCGCTCTCTGAATCCCAGCGGCCTGCTACTCCAGCTGCGGAGAGGGAGGAGGGCCTACCTCATCCTGTACCTGCGGGAGGGAACCCTGGTCTTCAACAGCCCCCCCACCACTCTGTTCTCTAACAGTACCTACTTCACCAGCGGACAGAGGGAGCTGGTCACTGTGACGATACGCCAGGGTCAGGTAGGGTTCAGCCAGGCTGGTACACAGCTCTCCCTGGGGAGGGTGAGGATGGAACGGGGGGATGTGGTGTACATTGGGGGTCTGCCGCCGGGGGAGTCCACTGCCCCCTGGGGAGGTCACTTCAAAGGCTGCCTGCAGGACATCACTCTGGACCACATGCAGCTGTATCCCAATCACACAAAGGAGGAGTGCCACACCCACGAAGCGTACCAGTGCTACTTCCCAAACAAAGCTGAGAACGTCTTGGATGGCTGTGTCAGTGATGAGGCATGCAAGGTACAGTAACATCAATGGCAACTTTAATCTTTAGAGATGTGTTACTGTAACTGCAGGAAGTGGGTGTAACTGTTCAAGGAAACTTGGTACAAGAGCTGACTAGATTTGTCAGGTTAGGGTCCTGATAAAGACTTTTGAGTTCAGTCTTTGTAACAGACACTAATTTCTAAGTTCTCCTCAGACTGGTCCCTGTCAGAATGGAGGAACGTGCATGGTCACCTGGAATGAATTTGAGTGCACCTGTCCCATGAACTTCTCTGGCAGGCGATGTGATACACGCGTGTGGTGTGTCAGTGACCCCTGTGTCATGGGTAGCCAGTGTGTGGATCTAGTTGACGGTTATGAGTGTAAGTGGACTTTTTTGATACATTATCTCACTCCCTCACTCCCTTTCTGACAGTCTCAGTCTCTTGCTCTCTTTCAGCCATAAACATGCACACAAAATAACAAATACAATATAATACTGAATATTACATATTGAAAGGTATGACTAAGAAGACCTTCCTAATATGGAGTTGCACCCTCTTTTGCCCTCAGAACAGTTTCAACACTACAAGGTGTCGAAAGCATTCCACAGGGATGCTGGCCCATGTTGACTCCAATGCTTCCGACAGTTGTGTCAAGTTGGCTGGATGTCCTTTGGGTGGTGGACCATTCTTGATACACATGGGAAACTGTTGAAAAACCCAGCAGCGTTGCAGTTCTTGACACAAAACGGTGCGCCTGACACCTAGTACCATACCCGTTCAAAGGCACCTAAAAATGTTGTCTTACCAATTCACCCTCTGATTGGCACACATACACAATCCATGTCTCAATTGTCTCAAGGCTTAAAAATCCTTCTTTATCCTGTCTCCTCCCCTTCATCCACACTGATTGAAGTGGATTTAACAAGTGACATCAATAAGGATTCACCTGGATTCACCTGGATTCACCTGGCCAGTCTACAGTGGGGGGAAAAAGTATTTGATCCCCTGCTGATTTTGTACGTTTGCCCACTTTTTTAATTTTAATTTTTATTTTTGTCATTTAGCAGACGCTCTTATTCAGAGCGACTTACAGTAGTGAATGCAAACATTTCATACATTTCATTTCAAGCATTTTTTTTGTGTTGTTTTTTTGTGCACCTACCCCCCGTGCACACACCATGCTGGCATTGCAAACACCATGCTCTACCGACTGAGCCACAGGGAAGCAAAGAAATTATCAGTCTATAATTTTAATGGTAGGTTTATTTGAACAGTGAGAGACAGAATAACAACAAAAAAACCAAGAAAAACGCATGTCAAAAAGGTTATAAAATGATTTGCATTTTAATGAGGGAAATAAGTATTTGACCCCTCTGCAAAACATGACTTAGTACTTGGTGGCAAAACCCTTGTTGGCAATCACAGAGGTCAGACGTTTCTTGTAGTTGGCCACCAGGTTTGCACACATCTCAGGAGGGATTTTGTCCCACTCCTCTTTGCAGATCTTCTCCAGGTCATTAAGGTTTTGAGGCTGACGTTTGGCAACTCGAACCTTCAGCTCCCTCCACAGATTCTATGGGATTAAGGTCTGGAGACTGGCTAGGCCACTCCAGGACCTTAATGTGCTTCTTCTTGAGCCACTCCTTTGTTGCCTTGGCCATGTGTTTTGGGTCATTGTCATGCTGGAATACCCATCCATGACCCATTTTCAATGCCCTGGTTGAGGGAAGGATGTTCTCACCCAAGATTTGACGGTACATGGCCCCGTCCATCGTCCCTTTGATGCGGTGAAGTTGTCCTGTCCCCTTAGCAGAAAAACACCCCCAAAGCATAATGTTTCCACCTCCATGTTTGACGGTGGAGATGGTGTTCTTGGGGTCATAGGCAGCATTCCTCCTCCTCCAAACAGTTGAGTTGATGCCAAAGAGCTCCATTTTGGTCTCATCTGACCACAACACTTTCACCAGTTGTCCTCTGAATCATTCAGATGTTCATTGGCAAACTTCAGATGGGCATGTATATGTATTCTTGAGCAGGGGGATCTTGTGGGGGCGCTGCAGGATTTCAGTCCTTCACAGCGTAGTGTGTTACCAATTGTTTTCTTGGTGACTATGGTCCCAGCTGCCTTGAGATCATTGACAAGATCCTTCCGTGTAGTTCTGGGCTGATTCCTCACCGTTCTCATGATCATTGCAACCCCACGAGGTGAGATCTTGCATGGAGCCCCAGGCCGAGGGGTATTGACAGTTCTTTTGTGTTTCTTCCATTTGCGAATAATCGCACCAAATGTTGTCACCTTCTCTCCAAGCTTCTTGGCGATGGTCTTGTAGCCCATTCCAGCCTTGTGTAGGTCTACAATCTTGTCCCTGACATCCTTGGAGAGCTCTTTTGTCTTGGCCATGGTGGAGAGTTTGGAATCTGATTGATTGATTGCTTCTGTGGACAGGTGTCTTTTTTACAGGTAACAAGCTGCGGTTAGGAGCACTCCCTTTAAGAGTGTGCTCCTAATCTCAGCTCGTTACCTGTATAAAAGACAACTGGGAGCCAGAAATCTTTCTGATTGAGAGGGGGTCAAATACTTATTTCCCTCATTAAAATGCAAATCAATTTATAACATTTTTGACATGCGTTTTTCTGGATTTTTTTGTTGTTATTCTGTCTCTCACTGTTCAAATAAACCTACCATTAAAATGATAGACTGATCCTTTTTTTATCAGTGGGCAAACGTACAAAATCAGCAGGGGATCAAATACTTTTTTCCCTCACTGTATGTCATGGAAAGAGCAGGTGTTCTTAATGTTTTGTATACTCAGTGTATATACGATACTGCTCTTCCCCCAGGTCTCACTAATGCCACCTTTGAGAGCAACGCTCTGCAGTTCACTGCTAACGGCTCGCTAGTCGCCTCTGTGACCAGTGTCTCCGTGGACATACGCACGCGGAAGGAGAACGGCGTGCTGCTGCGGGCCACTAACGGAGCAGAGGTCTTCTGTCTGGGTCTGCTCAACTCCTCCCTGCTAGTCAAACTACTGAGCGGCAACAGCCTGGAGTTGCAGGCATTCACCAGTGACCTGCCCATCTCAGATGGGGCCTGGCACCATCTCCACCTTGCCATGGCCGACCCCCTGAAACCTGTGTCCCGCTGGCGCCTCACTGTGGACGGGCGCAGGGTGGGCAGCACCATGGGCACAGCCGGGAATCTCAACTTCCTCAACGACACCACTGTGTGGATGGCAGAGAACTACACAGGCTGTCTGGGGGAGTTGAGGGTGGGAGGAGTCTACCTACCCCTGGTGGACGACCAGGATGCCCCCCAGGCAGCCCGGTTTATCAGGCAGAGGGGCCAGAAGCCCAAGATGGGGTGTGTTGGTGCCGATGTGTGCCAGTCCCAGCCCTGCCTCAACCAGGGCTTCTGCCAGGACCTCTGGAACCTGTTAAACTGCAGCTGTGCCCCAGGCTGGGAAGGACAGTTCTGCCAGAGGGACACAGATGAGTGTGCCTCAGGCCCCTGTGCCCATGGCACCTGCACAGACCTGCTGGCAGACTACTGGTGTGAGTGTCACAAAGGCTGGGGGGGCAGAGACTGTGATGAGGAGGTGGATGACTGCCTGGAGCACAGCTGTTTGAACGGGGGCTCCTGTCTGGACGGGACGGGCAACTACCACTGCGTCTGCCTCCCTGGATACAGCGGCCGCCGCTGTCAGTGAGTACCACAAACTTGTGCATGCTAGTGACTGGAAAAATCCCAACACTGTGTGTGTGTGTGTTTAGTTTGTGTAGAAGTTGTAATGACTCTATTATGTGTGTGTGTTCTGTAGGCGGAGATTCCCTCCACAGCAGTGTGATGAGGATACGCAGTGTGATAACGGTGGAGTCTGCATGGATGGGAACTTGGGTGCCAACTGCACCTGCAAGCCTGGATACACTGGGGACTGGTGAGATCACAAACCTATCATTTCATGCATTTCACATTTTCCATAGAAATACATTGGCTGGATCCATGGACACTAACATTTTTGTGGACTAAAATGCATGCTCAGTGGACTAGGCTTAAAGGTAAACTGCCTCTTAGAACCAACTTCTCTCGTTTTAAACGGCCTATGTGGCATCGATATGAGTCAGAAACATAAATTTTAGTGACAAAATTGTGTAAATAGGATAAAAAGTATAAATAGGATAATTTTGGTCATAAAGTCCTGTCCAATAAAGTCTCATCCAAAACAGAGAAAAAATGTATGAAATGTATGCATTCACTACTGTAAGTTGCTCTGGATAAGAGTGTCTGCTAAATGACTAAAATGTAAAATGTAAAAAAAACTACAGCACTAGGCTCACGTGGACTGGACAATAGACTAGTCCAGGCAAATGAAAAGTACTAGTGCTTACACCTACACATCATTTCTTATAAAGTAATCTAAAACATAACAGTGTACCAAAATGGATTATGATACTAGCTAATCACATTTTATAAAAGTATGAAAACTAAAATAGTTTGCCATGCATGATTAGCATGATCACTAACGTTTGCAATTTCAATTGATTGATAGCTGAGCTAGCCTAAATGTTAACGGCTTGTGCGTATGCTTGGTTCAGTATGAACACGCACAAAATGCTAGAAATAGCTTAGCTAGCCTAGACGCTAGCAGCTCGTTCTCCATACAAAAACTCACTAAATCCTGGCGTCAATCTTTCCCTTAATCCCTCACAGCATGTTCATATAGATAAGTGAGCGTTAATACCCAGTTCTCTCTTTTTAGTTCAGTTTTATACAACTTCTCAACAATTTGAAACGTAGTTTTTCTTCCATGGAATGGCGGTAGCTCTTCACGTTCCATTCTAGCTCTTTGTTTAGCATGTTGGCGCCAACTGGTGTATAACCTGAGGTTAGGAGAGGGACTAAGAGAATATTGAGTTTTGATTGGCTAAAAATAAACTGCAGCTTCTGACTGCTGATTTGTAATAGCTGTAAACTTAAACATATCAATAGCAATATAGTACAATATGATTGGTTACTGGAATCTCACTAGTAATGATAAGTATTCAACATTAGTTGACCTACGTTACAAATGCTTTTCCAACAGTCTTGAAGGAGTTCCCACATATGCTGAGCACTTGTTGGATGCTTTTCCTTCACTCTGCGGTCCAATTTATCCCAAACCATCTCAATTGGGTTGAGGTCGGGTGATTGTGGTTGTTTAACACTTTTTTTAGTTACTATAAGATTCCATATGTGCTATTTCATAGTTTTGATGTCTTCACTATTATTGCACAATGTAGAAAATAGAACAAATTAAGAAAAACCCTTGAATGAGTAGATGTGTCCCAACCTTTGACTGGTACTGTATATAAATTCAATCAAATAGCCTAGTGCACACACCAAAACTTTTCAAATGTCCAAATCAAAAGGCTATTTCACAGAGAAATGTGGACAGCAACATAATAAACTAAAGCATTGATCATTGGGAAAGAAATAAGAATGACTGCTAAGGCTTGATCCAAAAATGTAATAATTAAATAGGTAGCCTAGCCTACAAAACTAAAACAATCTTTATGTTCAAATCAAAAGGCCTAAATAACATGACATCATTAAAGCACTGTGTCCAGTAAACCAGCCCTATATGTCTAAGGTTAAAATGCTGTCTGTCAGTGGGTGGACAGGGCAAGGTCCCTGTTGTAAGTACAGCGAGCTGTGGGACTGCTGGTGTGTCACTGTTGTGTTGAACCCCTGAAGTTCTCTCCCAGGTGTGAGGCAGAGATAGATGAGTGTGAGTCCAGTCCCTGTCTCAACGGTGCTACCTGTCTGGACCGACTCAACAGCTTCCAGTGTATGTGTATGCCGGGCTTCAGCGGCACACAGTGTGAAAGCAATGTAAGTGACCACATACTGTATCTCCCCATATCGCACTCAGTAACTGACGGTCTGCATGTAACCAGTACATAGTGTAGGTGTATATGTTACAGTAGTCTAGTATGTAATGCTAATGTATGTTGAGTATCAAAAGCTTATACATAGACCAGATTGGATCAAAAGAGCTGATGTATTAAACTATTTAAACTGTAGTTCCTCTAATCTCAGTTTGAGTGAGAAGTAAGTTAGGCCTGTTGTCCTGCTCTGTCCCATCTGTAGAGACAGGAGCAGAGGGACCGTGTGCCCTGGCTAGTGGTGGCCATCCCTCTGGCCAGCCTGTGTGTGCTGCTGGCTGTGGTGGCCCTGGTCTTCATGGTGCTGACCGCCCGCAAGAAGCGCCAGTCAGAGGGCACCTACAGTCCCAGTGCCCAGGAGGTGGCAGGGGCACGGCTGGAGATGGGTAGCGTGCTCAAAGTGCCCCCTGAGGAGAGGCTCATATGAGCCCTACACACAACAGAAACACACACTTCCTTCGCTTGGCTGCATACACCTACACTCCCTGGTTCAGACACACAAACAGACAGGTGAGGACTGGTCAGACTCATTAAGAGGTGTCCAAGGGGTGGAAGGCCACCGGTGGTGTGGACATATGCCCTTACAGTGGTGCCCCCGCCACACTGCTGCTGCTGGGTCATGGTGGTGGGGGTGGTTAAACCCAGAGCTCATCCCTCTATGGAAAGAAGTGATGTGATCTGTCAGAGCCTCAGAGAAAGGCAGGACAGAGACGGTCTTCTTCCCAAGACCCGAGAAATGCTGTCGGGTTGAGTCTCCTCAGCTAATCCCTTCTCTGGAGTGATGAACCATACTTGATTCCAGTGTCTTTCTATAAAATACCTACCTGTGAACATTCTGTAGCCCACATTGATTATGTGTGAGTTCACACTAATGACGACTTTGATGGTTAAACATTGTAATTTTCTCGGGATGTGCACTATGTAAGTTAACAGGCTACACCAACAATGTAAATAATGATCTATTTCTAAATCTTTTATGTGTTTTTGTTCATGTCACTGTCTTATGCAAATGTATGAGGTGCTCCTAAAACTCCTAGAAAGTGGATTGAGACCATGTTAATGTTATCAGCTAACTTCAACTCTGATGCCACAGTCTTCAGACAGGTTGCATTTACCCAAACCTACACTCCTGTCTCTTCGTCTTCGCTCACCAGTGCCACTAACTTAACCAGCCAAGTGGTCGATGGACGTTTTCGCTCTCTGTAACTATGGATTTTGTACCACATTTATACTGTAACTGAGCTGAATGAAAGTAAGGCACTATATTTTTCTATCAAATTAGCTAGATATGAAGTTCATGCAGACCCTACTAAAGGCAAATAATTGAAAGATAAGTATTTGTTATGAATTTACTTCTAAATTAGTTTATGAATGAGTTGTTTGTATGTGCCTTCCTAACAGAATGGATGGAATGCTGACAAACCCAACATTTTACTCCTGTATATTGTATCTATATGTACGATGGAGCCATGTATTGTCTCAAAGGGAAACTCACTGTGATGATTTTATTGATGTCTTTGTGGAATACTGTAGAGCAGTATGACAGACAGATAGACAGAGCAAGCTGCCTGTTCCAGCTCTGTTGGGCCTCCTCCTCTTATTCCTGCAGGGCCGGATGATATTTTACTGGGAGGCATGTTACTGTGTATACACTGACATCATCTCTGCTCCAGTGCTGGATTTCACAGAATACATGCCAGGGTTGGGTTCAATTCAGTTTTCAATAAAGTCAATTCAGGAAGTGAACATAGCCCATTGCTTTCTATGGGCATTTTTCAATTCACAAAGTCAATTGTCAATTGAAAACTGATTTGACCCCAATCCTGGTACACCCTGGATTAATCTACAACAGGGGATAGACTGGACTGACCTGTATTTCAGCACTGAACAGTATGGTAGGAGCCTACACTGGACGCATCTCTACTCACGCAGCACAAAGTACAGTGTACTCAACAGTATGGGATGCTGGGTAAGCTACACTGGTATATACAAGGAGTATTCTGTGATTCTGTAAAATGTGATTGGATAGTAACACTGTAACATGATGTAATTGTATATAATGTGATTTATTCGAAATGTAAACGTTTCTGTTGGATTTCAAAAGTTAAAATTCTGCAAAAGAGCTCATGTAGAAGAAGGATAATAAAAACACAGTGGAGTAACGGATCTGCTGTGTATGTTTCTGTTTGGAACTATCTTAGAAGTCAACAGGTATCCTATAAGGCACGTGTCAAACTCATTCCACGGAGGGATGGATGTCTGCAGGTTTTTGCTCCACCCTTGTACTTGATTGATGAATTAAGGTCACTGATTAGTAAGGAACTCCCCTCACCTGGTTGTCTAGGTCGTAATTGAAAGGAAAAATCAAAAACCTGCAGACACTCGGCTCTCCGTGGAATGAGTTTGACATCCCTGCTATAAGGGGTTGACTATCTATTTGTTAAATAGAATTTGCAATTCAGTGCCTATGGTTTGTGTCTTTTAAATTAATGCAATGCTCCTGAATGGATCCCCTCTCTCAGTGCTGTAGCAAAAGAAGGGAATCAGGGAGGGAGTAGAGCGGCACAGTGCATGTTTGTAACGCCTTCATTTCATTGAAAAATAAATGATATAGAAATACAGTCTCTCACAAGCACAGGTCTGTTTCTTGGCTGGAAAAACAAAGTAAGAAAGGACCCTTCAGACACGACACAGAAATCTTCTCATCCCAAATGAAACGAAGAGTATGATTCCAGATTTAAAATGAGCTCACTGATCCAAGAGAATGGGAACTGGCCTATGATTTTGAAACGGAGGGGCCCATCCGGTCCAAGAAAATAATTCTAAATTACATCTTCTCTGCTGACATAATATGAGAACAACTGAGGGAACTACAATGATTTCACTCAAGTAAACCAAGAGGGAGAGGGACACAACCAGGATAAGGGCCAGAGATAGAGATGTGAAGCCTGATCCACAGGAGGGAGTGCTGAGCTTAGAAGAAACATTTGGGAAGGACTATTATTACAGTTTACAGTATTGCTGACAAAGGTGCTTACATTTAAAGGTTATGATATGTGAAAAAGTTAGAACAATGATGGTGGCTGAATATCCTGAGGGATCATTCAATTTACAGAAAAATCCTGTAACATCACAGTCTCCATCTTATCTCCTCCTCTTTCTCTCTCTTTCTCTCTCTTTCTCTCTCCTCTCACTTTGCACCATCCCTCCTTCCTCACTCTCTGGCCTCTTTGAAGAGCTCATGGTGAATTCCTTTGTGTCTTTATCATAACTCCCACCCTCAGAGCAGTGCAGTGGTGGTCAGTGCTTCTCTCCCTCCCTAATGAACAGAACTGCAGAGGAAAGGATTGCTGGCTGGCTTCTTCCCTGATCCACAGCGTGGGGGCGGAGGAGGCAGGAATGCTGGGCTGGAATCTACACACCCACGTATACACACACACACCGGGCAGCTCGCATTCCGATACCCCCCCAGCCATAAAAGAAGGTATAAAATATTCCTTACCTAGATATGATGTAATCTACTGTACAATGTCGAACATATTTACTTTTCTATTACTTTACTATCTTAACACAACCTTCCAGGTATCTGACACCTTACAGTAGATATATCATAAAAGCTTTCACAGACTCCAACACAATTTATACACAATGTTCTCAGCTTAGCTAAGCCTGATGAAGACAATTTAAAGCTGTGAATGCTACACTGTTTTTGTGAAAAAAAGATGATTGGTCTCATCTAATAAACTACATTTTCCTTGATCTGGGTACTCAGACTACACTAAGTATAGATAAGGAGGGAGAAAGGGAGATACATAAAGATAGACACAGTCAATAGAAAACTTGGACAAAGACAATCTAGCACCCAGCCTTGCACTGATCTCCAACAACACCCCTCCCCCCCCCCTTCTCCTCCTGAGCCCTGAGAGATGGGTGCCTGGTGTGCAGGGGCCCGCTCCCCCAGCGCTGCTGCGTGACAGCCCTGACAGACGAGGGCTGTTCCTGGGTAAGTATCATGTCAGGAGGAGGCGGCGCGCGCCAGTGTCAGCCATCATGATGCCAGCTCTCGCTCTAATGAGGGAGACGGCCGTCTCCTGCTCTCTCCCACGTGTCAGGAATCGCCGACAAATCAGAGGAGCGTCACGCCGGCCACAAATGATACGTTGACAAATGCAGATATTTCACATTTAATTGACACTAAGACATGGAGATGATCCCGCTGCCAGGACTTCTGAGGAGACAATGACACGGAGAGAGAGGGAGGAAGAGAGAGAGGGAGGAAGAGAGAGAGGGAGGAAGAGAGAGAGAGGGAAGGGGGGAAAGAGTGAGAGAGGAAATAGAAAAATAGGGGAAAGCAGAGATGTAAAAAGCTTTAGAGAAAAAATGATGTATGAATACGCTGGAAGGATGTTTAATATTTGTACAGCATGTCATTCTCCCTGTATTCTCCACACGTGTGGTTGAGGACGAGATTAAAAGCAGGCTAAGATTAGATGTGTGTTTCTGAGGCTTGTCAGCCCGCCGTGACAGCCTTGCGTGGGGAACGTCTGCACTGCATTGATACAGCAGCATTGAGGTTTACAGCTGATGGACTGTACTGTCACTGTACCAAACCCTGCCAATCATGAACTAGTCACTTAGCCAGGTGTGCCTTAAGTACACACATGTCTGTCACAAAGCTCTGGCAGACACAGGGTGAATTATGGATTCACTTGATATGGTAATAACTGCCTGTGTTTACACTCATAATAGACCCAACAAACATTTGGCTCTTCAGCCGGTAATAACAGGTGCACAATACTACAGAAATCATGCATTTGATTTCCAGACTTATTGCCTAAGATGTCTTTAATTGATCAGTATAGCTGTACATTCAGATTATTGTGCAGAATTACACAATTAAATCCCATTTGGTCTAATTGTTTTCAACAGACAGATTTCTCAACTCATATCTATGGCCCTGACCTGCTGGGTTTATTCAGGAGCTGCAATTCCCTTTTCTCACCATTAGAGAGCAAGAGCGAGCTGCAGGCCTGTACTGAGGAGGAGGGGGGCAGGAGGAGAGGAGAATACAATAAGAATGAATGTGTTTATTCCACATTTTGGGGTTTGTTCGTCAGATCCGTTTAAATGGAGAAACCTCACATCCTCCCCAGTCCTCCTGAATAAAGCTGTGGCCCAGAGTGCAGCTCACCCTGTCTCTGGCACCATGCAGACTCCCACACACACACACACACACACACACACACACACACACACACACACACACACACACACACACACACACACACACACCCCCCCCCCCCCCCCCCCCCCCCCCCCGTACTCCCCTCCGGTGCTAATAGTTAATTACTGGTCACTATGGAACATAATTACATATCTAGCTGTCATGCAGACTCTTGGATGTTAAATTGGACTAATGGGTGTGAACTATACAGCCAAATAATGACTCAATTGCATACTGTCTGATCTGTAAAAAACCCTGTTCCTTCTCACCTTAAAGTGTCTATTGGAATTGAAGCAACCAATACCTCAGGATTCCTTTGAGTTCAGCCTGAATCGCTTGACTTGAGGGTCTTTTTCTCACGGAAGCAGGAGTTTAAGAGGACTAAGTTTCATGCGGCGGCTTGGGTGTATATTTACTCTGCTGATGAGTATGTCTTAATTGTTAGCGTTGATGTAGCACAATGTGAATGGAATGTTAATGTGTACCCTAGGGTAGGGCTGATAGAGAGGGAAACATAGCTCATTACTGAGAGCGTCCCCTGAACAGCCCAGGAACAGTTCCAGCAACATTATTTTTCTCTCTAAATCATTATACACCTTATGCATTGCCTAACCACCGCTAAAACATTGCATCCCAATCGCCCTAAAGTGCCTGAAGGGTACAGATCACTCACGCTACATTGTCCAAGTCCCCTTTTCCACATCGCTCTGAGGTTCACAGCTCAAAGGTAGAGATCCGTGGCAGCCAGAGTGCCTGGTGGTGATTGGGTTAAGCTGTAGCACCAGACCCGACCCAGAGTGGTAGACAGACCAGAGGTCAGGGGTCACAGCCTCCACACAGAGGTCAACACCAGGGGTCACATCTGGGCCATGGTGGGCCCTAGACCTGTGGCTGGAGGGGTGGGGGAGGTGGGGGAAGTGGGATTAAAGCCTGGTGCTGTTTGTCTGAACTTGAAACAGGGGGATCTTGGGAGGAGGAGAACAACACAGCTAATTAGGAGAAAGAAGAGGAGAGGAGCTGACAGAGCCCAGCCAAATGGCTTGGTGCCAGCAAACAAAGGCAGCAGCGTGGCATGGCATGGCGTGGCGTGGCATGGCCGCGATGGATGGGGGAGAGAGCTTCATTGAATTCCGACAGGAGCTGAGGAAAGGAGGAATAGAAGGGGAGGGAAGGAGAGAGGGAGAAAGGCAGCAAGGGAGGGAGGGAGGGAGGGAGGGAGGGAGGGAGGGAGGGGAGGGAGGGAGGGGGAAGTAAGCGATGTAAAGTGGAAGGAAGTAGAGAAGGAGACAGAGAGAGTGGGAGGGAGGGAGGGAGAGTGAGGGAGGAGTGTGGGGATAGAGTAGAAGGGACACATGCAGGAGGAGAAATGAAAGTGTGTTTAATTAAGCTGAGGCTGGAGGGTCAGTTGAACCAGTCTGTCAGTGTGCTGTGAATACTTCTCTGTAGTGACCGTAAAAAAAGAACATTCCACCAGCCAGGCCCGTCTGAACGGACTACTGTGTGTGTGTGTGTGTGTCTTACATGCATGTGTTATGACTGTAATCAGTCTGGTATTTACAAGGCCAGCAGTACATATCTCGTATGCAAAAACCTGTTAATTTAGTGACCACATTGACCAGAGCATTGTATCCGATGGCACCTTCATCATTTAAGATTACCCTCATCCTCAGTCTTGGAGGACATTTCCGTAATGCAAAAACAATGTGCTGTGAAAAAATTACTGTAAACTTCATTATAATCTGGTAGCATGTCAGACAGTATTCTGCTGCATGGCCTACAGGTTAAGTCATAATGAGGTTTACAGTAACTTTTGCACTTTATATATCTACCTAATCTGTAGGCCATCCAGCAGAACACTGTCCCTTCCTTCCTTCCTTCCTTCCTTCCTTCCTTCCTTCCTTCCTTCCTTCCTTCCTTCCTTCCTTCCTTCCTTCCTTCCTTCCTTCCTTCCTTCCTTCCTTCCTTCCTTCCTTCCTTCCTTCCTTCCTTCCTTCCTTCCTTCCTTCCTTCCTTCCTCCTTCCTTCCTTCCTTCCTTCCTTCCTTCCTTCCTTCCTTCCTTCCTTCCTTCCCTTCCTTCCTTCCCTCTCTCTCTCCCTCTCTCTCTCTGACTGTGAAAGTGCTCCTTCCTCCTCTCCTCTCACCTGCTGAGTCAGACAAAGAGCCAGTGCTCTGAACATGAAAGGGTTCATACATATTGAAACCACAGCAGGTCTGTTTCTGCCCTCATTCATAATCCATATTCCCCAAGAGCTCCTAGAACAAAATGCCTATTAGAGTTTTGCCTTTTATATTAATTACAATGCATATTCTGCCGAGCCAGGTCCACACAACGTACCAGAATAAAGCAGCGACTATTGCCACCCATTAACTATGGGAATAATCAAATGAGCTTCTATAAATTGGAGGTAATGCATCTAGCCTCCAGGGAAGCTTTGGGTCAGTGAATCACTCTCCACCATGCAGACAAAGGAGAGGGACTTTAATGTGAATAGCAAGGTGTGATCCAACACAACTGTTTTTTTCATATCCTTCTTATGAGGAACGAAGAAAGACAAGAGTTTTAGCAATCAGCCTTTCCCATAACGATTTTAAATCAAATAAAAATATCCAATAAAATGTTATTTGTCACATACTTCGTAAACAACAGGTGACAACAGGTGACACTAACAGTGAAACGCTTTTCCAACAATGCAGAGTTAAACATCAACATTTATAAATAGTGAATAAAATACACAGTGAATAATGAATAAAAATAATGAGTAAAAATAACATGGCTATACACAGGGAGCAGTGGAGGCTGCTGAGGGGAGGACGGCTCATAATAATGTCTTGAAAGGAGCGACTTGAATGGTATAAAACATATGGAACCCATGTTTGATGTATTTGATACCATTCCACCTATTCCGCTCCAGCCATTACCACAAGCCTGTCCTCCCCAATTAAGGTGCCACCAACCTCCTGTGCCAGGGAGTAACAGTACCCAGTTGATGTGCAGGGGTACGAGGTAATTAAGGTAGCTATGTACATATACAGTGCTTTCAGAAAGTATTCACACCCCTTGACTTATTCCATATTTTGTTGTGTTACAGCCAGAATTAAAAATGTATTAAATAAAAAAAATGTGTGACTGGTGGACACACAATACCGCATAATGTCAAAATTAAATGTTGTTTTTTAAAATGTTTACAAATTAATTAACAATGAAAAGCTGAAATGTCTTGAGTCAATAAGTATTCAATCCCTTTGTTATGGAAAGCCTAAATAAGTTCAGGAGTAAAAATGTGCTTAACTAGTCACATAATTGTCACGTCCACTCCCGCTCCCCCACTCTGGCGTTCAACATCACCGGTCTACTAACCACCAGTCCTGGCAACCCATCTTAACGCACACCTGGCAACCATCATTACGTACTCCTGCTTCTCAGCATCAGTCACACCTGGACTTCATTACTCTCTTGATTACCTACCCTTTATATAGCACTCTTTACCCTCTTGCTCTTTTTCCAGTATCTCTACTTGCACATCTATCACTCCAGTGTTAATGCTAAATAGCAATTATTTCACCTCTATGGCCTATTTATTGCCTTACCTCCCTACTCTTCTACATTTGCACACACTGTACATAGATTTTTCTATTGTGTTTTCGACTGTACGTCTGTTTATGTGTAATTCTGTGTTGTTGTTTTTGTCGCACTGCTTTGCTTTATCTTGGCCAGGTCGAAGTTGTAAATGAGAACTTGCTCTCAACTGGCCTACCTGGTTAAATAAAGGTGAAATAAATAAAAACATTTGTTGTCAGTCATCAGGTAGTATTGTTTGTTTCCATGTCAGATGCTTGTTTTGTATCGGTCATTAAACGCACTAACTGCACCTGTTTCCTGACTCCTTGCGTCTATGTTACGATAATAAGTCGCCTGGACTCACTCTGTGTGCAATAAAAGTGTTTAACTTGATTTTTGAATGTTTAACTAATCTCTGTACCCCACACATACAATTATCTGTAAGAAAGAGGACTAAGCACACACCCCTGAGGGGCCCCGTGTTGATATGTGTTGTTGCCTACCCTCATCACCTGGGGTTGGCCCATCAGAAAGTCCAGTTGCAGAGGGAGATGTTCAATTCAAGGGTCCTGAGCTTGGTGATTCTGGTGAGTGCTGAGCTGTAGTCAATGAACAGCATTCTCACATAGGTCTTGGTCACTATGAATGTTGGTCATTGAAACAGAGGCAAAGGCTGTGATACTATCTTATCATACAATTTAATCATGTTTTCCAGTATTTTTTGAACCTTCATTTAACTAGGCAAGTCAATTAAGAACAAATTCTTATTTACAATGACGGCCTACCGGGGAATAGTGGGTTAACTGCCTTGTTCAGGGGCAGAACAACAGATTTTTACCTTGTCAGCTCAGGGATTCGATCCAGCAACCTTTCGGTTACTGGCCCAACACTCTAACCACTAGGCTACATGCCACCGCGAAATCATAGAAAAGAAGTGTCCGAACTTGAATGATTGAACAATGCCATAGATTGATGGCATCTACAGGAGAATTACAGTGTAAGCTTCTAACTTCTGTAAGAGACATAAAGTCACAAGCAAACAGAGGAGAAAAGGAGAAGGAGGAAAAAGGAGCTCACAGAAGAGAAAGCATTAAAGAGACAGGCCCGAGGCATCACCCCCTCCTCCCCTCTCTCCCCCCTCTCTCTACCCCACTCTCTATCCCTCCTCCCCTCTCTCCCCCCTCTCTCTACCCCACTCTCTATCCCTCCTCCCCTCTCTCCCCCCTCTCTCTACCCCACTCTCTATCCCTCCTCCCCTCTCTCCCCCCTCTCTCTACCCCACTCTCTATCCCTCCTCCCCTCTCTCCCCCCTCTCTCTACCCCACTCTCTATCCCTCCTCCCCTCTCTCCCCCTCTCTCTACCCCACTCTCTATCCCTCCTCCCCTCTCTCCCCCCTCTCTCTACCCCACTCTCTATCCCTCCTCCCCTCTCTCCCCCCTCTCTCTACCCCACTCTCTATCCCTCCTCCCCTCTCTCCCCCCTCTCTCTACCCCACTCTCTATCCCTCCTCCCCTCTCTCCCCCCTCTCTCTACCCCACTCTCTATCCCTCCTCCCCTCTCTCCCCCCTCTCTCTACCCCACTCTCTATCCCTCCTCCCCTCTCTCTCCCCTTTTCTCTCCACCACTCTCTCTCCCCCCCTCTCCACTGCCTACTCGCTATGTAGAATATGTCAGGTTTGGGAGAGGAGACGTCTCAGGACAGCTGTGTGTGTGTGTGTGTGTGTGTGCGTGTGATGGGGAGCTGATTAACAGAGCAGCGCGGCGAGGAGAGGAGCGCGGAACGAGATCCATGCAGCCCAAACAGAAACACACTCCATGCAAATGTGCTTGTCACTCTGACAGTATGTCTCAATTAAGGCCCAGAGCCGAGCTGAGCAAGTCCCTCCTCACCAAGGCTTCTGTCTGCGAGCTGCCTGCTTCACTGACCCCCCCTACTCACACTCACTTCCTTTAAGGGTGGAGAACAAATGAAAAGAACAAAGAAGAAAGGGAAGAATAGAAAGATAGGAGAAGAAAATCTTTCAACCGCCTGACAGCAGGAGAAATTCTTGAGAAGTGCTAGAAAATTGACAACTCCTGTAACACTGAGGTAAGACAGTAACGATAAGAGTGGTCAGAGCAACGCGGTGATGCTAGCTTTAGCTATAATGACAACAACGATGGCAAAACAATCAAACTAAGTCCCAGATAAACCCCCACTGTCAACAGCCACTCTGGAGACTGCTGCTGCTGGGTTTGACGTCTGCTGTGGCAGATTTCGCAACCGGAGCGGGATTTACCCAGGAGGACACACACACACACACACACACACACACACACACACACACACACACACACACACACACACACACACACACACACACACACACACACACACACACACACACACACACACACACACACACACACCATTTTAGCAGGGCTGGAGGCAGATTTGGGCAGGGCTGATGGGTGATGTGGCGGTGCTGCCTGGGTACAGGTGTTTAATTAATCTCCAGACATGTCAGAGGGAGAGGGGACAGCTGAATTGAGTGGGCTCCCCACGGCAGGCAGACAGGCAGAGAGAGGGAGAGGGGACAGCTGAGTTGAGTGGGCTCCCCACGGCAGGCAGACAGGCAGAGAGAGGGAGAGGGGACAGCTGAGTTGAGTGGGCTCCCCACGGCAGGCAGACAGGCAGAGAGAGGGTGAGGGGACAGCTGAGTTGAGTGGGCTCCCCACGGCAGGCAGACAGGCAGAGAGAGGGAGAGGGGACAGCTGAGTTGAGTGGGCTCCCCACGGCAGGCAGACAGGCAGAGAGATGGAGAGGAGA
Source organism: Salmo salar (assembly GCF_965601325.2). NCBI lineage: Eukaryota > Metazoa > Chordata > Actinopteri > Salmoniformes > Salmonidae > Salmo > Salmo salar. The sequence continues at coordinate 27,841,010 of NC_138314.1, read as the reverse complement.
GGGAGTGGGACAGAGATGCTATCGCGTACTGCAGGGGTGTCTGTGTAGCACCCAGAGGACAGAAATGACACCTCATGTGATCTCCACACAGTAGGACTCTGTAAGCCTGTTACACGCCTATCAGACAGGCGCTATAGGGTGAGCACAGTGAAGACTCACATGTTCTCATAGGGTATGTGTTGTGTTGTATATGTGGGAGGAGGGCTGGGGGGTGAGAATGGGTTTTTAGGAGCTGGAGGTGTATGGGGAGGAGGGGTGGTTGAGTTTGCTGTCTAGTCTCTGTGTGGGTGGTTTCACCATGTTGCTCAGAGCTCAAGTGGGTAGTCCTGTCAGAGCAGAGTGGTAACTGGAATAGAGACCTCACCTGCTGTCTCACCTGCTGCCAAAACCTCTGTGCCAAAACCTCTGTTCCAAAACCTCTGTGCCAAAGCCTCCCTGTCTCAACTTCCCTGTCTCCACCTCCCTGTCTCCACCGCCCTGTCTCCACCTCCCTGTCTCCGCCTCCCTGTCTCCACCGCCCTGTCTCCACCTCCCTGTCTCCGCCGCCCTGTCTCCGCCGCCCTGTCTCCGCCTCCCTGTCTCCACCTACCTGTCTCCACCTCCCTGTCTCCACCTCCCTGTCTCCACCGCCCTGTCTCCACCTCCCTGTCTCCACCTCCCTGTCTCCACCGCCCTGTCTCCACCTCCCTGTCTCCACCGCCCTGTCTCCACCTCCCTGTCTCCACCGCCCTGTCTCCACCTCCCTGTCTCCACCTCCCTGTCTCCATCGCCCTGTCTCCACCTCCCTGTCTCCACCTCCCTGTCTCCACCTCCCTGTCTCCACCGCCCTGTCTCCACCTCCCTGTCTCCACCGCCCTGTCTCCACCACCCTGTCTCCACCTTCCTGTCTCTACCTCCCTGTCTCCACCTCCCTGTCTACACCTCCCTGTCTCCACCACCTTCCTGTGTCCACCTACCTGTCTGCACCTCCCTGTCCGCATCTCCCTGTCTGCATCCCCCTCTATGGGGGGATTCTATAGCTTAGATCTCACACACACTGCACAACGGCACAGAACATATGTATTGCAGACTAAAATACAAATGGAAGCCACAGCCATGACCAAGGACAAAGACAGAAAAGCAGCCTTTACCTTTATTATCTCAGCTAACCTGTTAAGTGCAATAGACTGTAACAAGGCTCAAGATTCAAGGCCTGGTTATTTCTGCATGTTCATGAATGTTGCATTTTACCACAAGCGGCTGGTGGCACCTTGATTAGGGAGGACAGGCTCATAGTAATGGCTGGGACAGAATGAATGGAATGTTATTGACACATCGAACACATGGTTTCCTTGAGCTTTATACCATTCCATCCACTCCATTCCAACCATCATTATGAGCCATCCTCCTGTCACCATCCTCCTGTTCATTTGACCTAATGAAACCCATAGCGGGTGGTAGCTGAAACAAAAGGCCTACACATTTAAGAGATTACATGTTACCCCAGGAAACCCATTGCAGTTGATAACTGTAAAAAGTCTATACTTTACCCCAGGATACCCATTATGGGCGGTAACTATAGAAACAAGGTTGCTATTCTCACGTAAAGGGAATTTAGTGGAAAGTGTTTGCAATGCACCTCTTTGTTATTGCGTTTCCATTTTCGTTGTCATGTTTTGGTCTTGCATTCAGTAGTGTCAATGAATCACATGATTATGAAGGTATAAATGTATGAAAGCGTGTATTCTTATTTGAAGTTTGGCCACACCTACGAATTCAAGGTTTTTTCCTTATTTTTACTATTTTACAAAGAAATAGTAGAAATAAAGACAGACCCTTGAATGACTAGATTTGTCCAAACTTTTGACTGGTACTGTACATAGATATACATGCATTTACAGTATAAATCATATTTGGTTGTTAGTATATAAAACATGCCCATGTCTCTCCCTCCTCAGAGTACAGGGCGAACCATAGAGATCCAGCCGACACAAATAAACCCAGTGATGATGTCTTCTGCCATTAGATATTCACACACACGTTCACACACTTCTCCAGTAATCTGCTTCCCCCAACAGTGTGTTGTGGTAGCCGGGCAGCTGCGGCAGTCGATTGATTGAGTGAAGAGGAGGAGAGAAGGAGGAGGAGGAGGAGGAGGGGCCGCAGGCCATGCACAGCTGAGGAGGAGACCTATCGGAAATCACTGGATTCTGAACAGGGCTGCCCCAGCTGGGCACACACGCGCCCAGGCACCCGCTATTCTCAGCCAGATACAAACAGTTAGCCAGAAACAGCCAGCCCGCTTCCACACTGAGGCTGGGAAGTACACTGTTTAGTACACTCCAAGGTAGCAGAGTGAGTGTATAGCACTATCAGTCCACACAGATATTCTTAACAACATGCTAGCAGTACTGTGAGTCCATAATATACAGCAGCCCAGAGTCCATGCAGCAGAGTAGCATGATGTGTCAGTAGCACAGCAGCACTGGGACTGTATATGCTACAAAACAGCAGCATTGGGACTGTATATGCTACAAAACAGCAGCACTGAGACTGTATATGATATAAAACAGCAGCACTGGGACTGTATATGATATAAAACAGCAGCACTGGGACTGTATATGCTACAAAACAGCAGCACTGGGACTGTATATGATATAAAACAGCAGCACTGGGACTGTATATGCTACAAAACAGCAGCACTGGGACTGTATATGATATAAAACAGCAGCATTGGGACTGTATATGCTACAAAACAGCAGCACTGGGACTGTATATGCTACAAAACAGCAGCACTGGGACTGTATATGATATAAAACAGCAGCACTGGGACTGTATATGATATAAAACAGCAGCACTGGGACTGTATATGATATAAAACAGCAGCACTGGGACTGTATATGATATAAAACAGCAGCACTGGGACTGTATATGATATAAAACAGCAGCACTGGGACTGTATATGCTACAAAACTGCAGCACTGGGACTGTATATGATATAAAACAGCAGCACTGGGACTGTATATGATATAAAACAGCAGCACTGGGACTGTATATGATATAAAACAGCAGCACTGGGACTGTATATGCTGTAAAACAGCAGCACTGGGACTGTATATGCTACAAAACAGCAGCACTGGGACTGTATATGCTACAAAACAGCAGCACTGGGACTGTATATGCTACAAAACAGCAGCACTGGGACTGTATCTGCTGTAAAAGAGCAGCACTGGGACTGTATATGCTGTAAAACAGCAGCACTGGGACTGTATATGCTACAAAACAGCAGCACTGGGACTGTATCTGCTGTAAAACAGCAGCACTGGGACTGTATATGATATAAAACAGCAGCACTGGGACTGTATATGCTACAAAACAGCAGCACTGGGACTGTATATGATATAAAACAGCAGCACTGGGACTGTATATGCTACAAAACAGCAGCACTGGGACTGTATATGCTACAAAACAGCAGCACTGGGACTGTATATGCTACAAAACAGCAGCACTGGGACTGTATCTGCTGTAAAAGAGGAGCATTGGGACTGTATATGCTACAAAACAGCAGCACTGGGACTGTATATGCTACAAAACAGCAGCACTGGGACTGTATATGCTACAAAACAGCCGCACTGGGACTGTATATGCTGTAAAACAGCAGCACTGGGACTGTATATGCTACAAAACAGCAGCACTGGGACTGTATATGCTACAAAACAGCAGCACTGGGACTGTATCTGCTGTAAAACAGCAGCACTGGGACTGTATATGCTACAAAACAGCAGCACTGGGACTGTACATGCTACAAAACAGCAGCACTGGGACTGTATATGCTAGAAAACAGCAGCACTGGGACTGTATATGATATAAAACAGCAGCACTGGGACTGTATATGCTACAAAACAGCAGCACTGGGACTGTAGATGATATAAAACAGCAGCACTGGGACTGTATATGCTACAAAACAGCAGCACTGGGACTGTATATGCTACAAAACAGCAGCACTGGGACTGTATATGCTGCAAAACAGCAGCACTGGGACTGTATATGATATAAAACAGCAGCACTGGGACTGTATATGCTGTAAAACAGCAGCACTGGGACTGTATATGATATAAAACAGCAGCACTGGGACTGTATATGATATAAAACAGCAGCACTGGGACTGTATATGCTGTAAAACAGCAGCACTGGGACTGTATATGCTACAAAACAGCAGCACTGGGACTGTATATGCTACAAAACAGCAGCACTGGGACTGTACATGCTACAAAACAGCAGCACTGGGACTGTACATGCTACAAAACAGCAGCATTGGGACTGTACATGCTACAAAACAGCAGCACTGGGACTGTATATGCTAGAAAACAGCAGCACTGGGACTGTATATGCTACAAAACAGCAGCACTGGGACTGTACATGCTACAAAACAGCAGCACTGGGACTGTATATGCTACAAAACAGCAGCACTGGGACTGTATATGCTACAAAACAGCAGCACTGGGACTGTACATGCTACAAAACAGCAGCACTGGGACTGTATATGCTAGAAAACAGCAGCACTGGGACTGTATATGCTACAAAACAGCAGCACTGGGACTGTATATGCTACAAAACAGCAGCACTGGGACTGTATATGCTACAAAACAGCAGCACTGGGACTGTATATGCTGCAAAACAGCAGCACTGGGACTGTATATGATATAAAACAGCAGCACTGGGACTGTATATGCTACAAAACAGCAGCACTGGGACTGTATATGATATAAAACAGCAGCACTGGGACTGTATATGATATAAAACAGCAGCACTGGGACTGTATATGATATAAAACAGCAGCACTGGGACTGTATATGCTACAAAACAGCAGCACTGGGACTGTATATGCTACAAAACAGCAGCACTGGGACTGCAGCAGCACCTTCCCTGTAGCTCAGTTGGTAGAGCATGGTGTTTGCAACACATGGTGTTTGCAACGCCAGGGTTGTGGGTTCGATTCCCACGGGGGGCCAGTACGGAAAAAAAAAAAAATTATAATAATAAAATGTATGAAATGTAAGTCGCTCTGGATAAGAGCGTCTGCTAAATGACTAAAATGTAAAATGTAAAAATGTATATGCTACAAAACAGCAGCACTGGGACTGTATATGCTACAAAACAGCAGCACTGAGACTGTATATGATATAAAACAGCAGCACTGGGACTGTATATGCTACAAAACAGCAGCACTGGGACTGTATATGATATAAAACAGCAGCACTGGGACTGTATATGATATAAAACAGCAGCACTGGGACTGTATATGATATAAAACAGCAGCACTGGGACTGTATATGATATAAAACAGCAGCACTGGGACTGTATATGATATAAAACAGCAGCACTGGGACTGTATATGATATAAAACAGCAGCACTGAGACTGTATATGATATAAAACAGCAGCACTGAGACTGTATATGATATAAAACAGCAGCACTGAGACTGTATATGATATAAAACAGCAGCACTGGGACTGTATATGATATAAAACAGCAGCACTGAGACTGTATATGATATAAAACAGCAGCACTGGGACTGTATATGATATAAAACAGCAGCACTGGGACTGTATATGCTACAAAACAGCAGCACTGGGACTGTACATGCTACAAAACAGCAGCACTGGGACTGTATATGCTAGAAAACTGCAGCACTGGGACTGTATATGATATAAAACAGCAGCACTGAGACTGTATATGATATAAAACAGCAGCACTGGGACTGTATATGATATAAAACAGCAGCACTGGGACTGTATATGATATAAAACAGCAGCACTGGGACTGTATATGATATAAAACAGCAGCACTGGGACTGTATATGCTACAAAACAGCAGCACTGGGACTGTATATGATATAAAACAGCAGCACTGGGACTGTATATGATATAAAACAGCAGCACTGGGACTGTATATGATATAAAACAGCAGCACATCAAGTCAATCCAGCGCTGACTTTATCCCTGCCGAGTGTTATTAATTTATCCTTCAAACAAGCATGTCTATGTACCTGCACAACATCACAATGAGGAGGAGGGTACTACAGAGAAAAGTATAAATGTCAAACAACATTCTCAAAGCAATTAATTACAGACTATTTATTTAAAGACAGTACAGCAACATGACTGAGTGGGTGGAGTACTGCATTTGGCCTCTAGGTGACAGTGTGGTGTCAGTAACATGAAGAGCGGAGAGAAGGCAGGGAGAAGAAATGGAAAGGATGATTGGAGCGACAGAGGTAAAACAGCAAGTGGAGGAAAGGAGGAGCTCACTTCCTCAAACGACTGCCTGGATCTTCTTTCTCTCTCTCTCTCTCTCCCTCGCTCTCCCTCCCTCTTTCCCTCTTTCCCTCTCTCTCTCCATCTCTCTCCCTCCATCTCTCTCTGTCTTCAGCTAGCTCCTCTTCCTTGCAGTTCCTCTCCAGAATATATGTCTGTGTGTGTGTGTCTGTGTGTATGTCTGTGTGTATGTCTGTGTGTGTATGTCTGTGTGTATGTGTGTCTGTGTGTGTGTGTCTGTGTGTATGTTTGTGTGTGTATGTCTGTGTGTATGTGTGTCCGTGTGTGTACGTCTATGTGACTCTGTGTGTGTCTGTCTGTGTGTATGTGTGTCTGTCTGTGTGTATGTGTGTCTGTGTGTGTATGTCTGTGTGTCTGTGTGTATGTCTGTGTGTCTGTGTGTATGTCTGTGTGTATGTGTGTCCGTGTGTGTACGTCTATGTGACTCTGTGTGTGTATGTCTGTGTGTCTGTGTGTATGTCTGTGTGTATGTGTGTCTGTGTGTATGTCTGTGTGTATGTGTGTCTGTGTGTACGTCTATGTGACTCTGTGTCTGTTTGTATGAAGCTGTGGATGTGAGTCTACCATCTCTCAGTGTAAGGTGAGCTTGGCGATGCTACTGTGTGTTTCCAGTCTGCCTAATTAAGGTGTGAGCTCACCAGGTGTGTGTGTGTGTGAGTGTGTGTGTGTTGTGTGTGTGTGTGTTGTGTGTGTGTGTGTGTGTGTGTGTGTGTGTGTGTGTGTGTGTGTGTGTGTGTGTGTGTGTGTGTATGTGTGCTTGCTCGTTTTTGATTGAGTGTGTGTACTGTACTTTAGTGCGAGAGACTGTTTGTGTACAAATGTGTCAGAGTGTGTGTGGTCCTCCCCTGGGGCGTGGAGCAGACTACTGGGGCTGGTGCAGGAACAGTGCTGGGATCATGGAGGCAGCACTGCAGGCATCTACCCCCAGGAAAGAGCACCAGCCCTGCACAGCTGCCCCCCCCCCCCCCCCCCTCCCACACACACACACACACACACATACTCTATGGGAAGTTCATTACTGTAAGCTCATCTCAAACAAATGAACAGCATGATTCATTCTAAGAAACAGTTGTTTTTCCAAAGAGTTGTGTGTTGTTCTCTATATTGTGAAAGGTAATTATTACACAGTGGTGGAAAACATTTCAGACTACTGCACACTGCCACATACAGCATTTTTGTGGGGGAGCTGTTTTCACTCTTCAAATCATCTTATGAGACAGCTTACATGGTGCTAAAATGTGTTAATCTTTCAACAACATTGCCTTGCTATGGGGAGTTTATTTATGACATGAATTCTGTTCAATTTATCATGTAACACCAAGCAACTCAAAAATATACAGCATACATTACATTGCCTTCAATGCATTTACATACAAAATACTCTGGGGGATCAAAGCATGGAATCATTTGACAATTCCACAGCCCCCTATGTTGAAAGACTTGAATTCCCCAAAGACTATGGTAGATATGAAATGTATACATGTCTACCTGCTCCTTGGATTTATGTAAAAGCAATCTGATTTAGTCAAATCAAATGAAATTGTATTGGCCACATACACATATTTAGCAGATTGTATTGCAGGTGTAGAAAAATGCTTGTGTTCCTAGCTCCAACAGTGCAGTAGCATCTAACAATTCACAACAATACACAAATGTAAAAGTGAAAGAATTGAATTAAGAAATATATAAATATTAGGACGAGCAATGTCGGAGTGCATGGACTAAAATACAGTAGAATAGAATATAGTATATACATATGAGATGAGTCAAGCAGTATGTAAACACTATTAAAGAGGCTAGTGTTCCATGATTAAAGTGGTCAGTGATTCCATGTCTATGTATATGGGGTAGCAGCCTCTAAGATGCAGGCTTGAGTAACCGGATGGTAGCTGGCTAGTGATGGCTATTTAATAGTTTGATGGCCTTGAGATAGAAGCTGTTTTTCAGTCTCTCGGTCCCAGCTTTGATGCACCAGTACTGACCTCACCTTCTGGATGATAGCGGGGTGAACAGGCCGTGGCTCGGGTGGTTGATGTCCTTGATGATCTTTTTGGCCTTCCTGTGACATTGGGTGCTGTAGGTGTCCTGGAGGGCAGGCAGTGTGTCCCTGGTGATGAGTTGGGCAGATCGCACCACCCTCTGGAGAGCCCTGCGGTTGCGGACGGTGCAGTTGCCGTACCAGGCGGCAATTGTGCATCTGTAAAAGTTTGTGAGGGTCTTACGGGACAAGTCAAATTTATTCAGCCTCCTGAGGTTCAAGAGGCGCTGTTGCGCCTTCTTCACCACACTATCCGTGTGGGTGGACCATTTCAGTTTGTCTGTGATGTGTACGCAGAGGAACTTGAAACTTTTCACCTTCTCTACTGCGTTCCTGTCGATGTGGATAGACGGGGTGCTCCCTCTGCTGTTTCCTGAAATCCACGATCATCTCCTTTGTTTTGTTGACGTTGAGGTAAAGGTTATTCTCCTGCCACCACTCCACCAGGGCCCTCACCTCCTCCCTGTAGGCTGTCTCGTCATTGTTGGTAATCAGGCCTACTACTGTTGTGTCATCTGCAAACTTGATGATTGAGTTGGAGGCATGCGTGGTCACACAGTCGTGAGTGAACAGGGATTACAGGAGGGTGCTGAGCACGCACCCTTGTGGGGCCCCTATGTTGAGGGTCAGCGAAGTGGAGGTGTTGTTTGGGGACTGCCCGTCAGGAAGTCCAGGACCCAGTTGCACATGGCGGGGCTCAGACCCAGGGCCCCGAGCTTAATGGTGAGCTTGGAGGTTACTATGGTATTGAAGGCTGAGCTAGTCATTGAACAGCATTCTTAGTGTGTGAGAGACTGTGTATGTGTGTGAGCATGCGTGCGCGTGTCTCTGTGAGTACAGTATTTAAGTAGACCATGACATTGGTAGAACAGAAACAGTGTGAGCACTGATCAGACTACAGCATGTCAACATGTTCCGTTGGGCAGACTGACTGTCCATCAGCACCACACAGAACAGAGAACCAGCCCTCACCTTGGATTATCTCCCCAGCTGAGGAGCCCTGCTCTGGGCCTGGCCGCCAGGCTATACAGGGCCATCTAACAGCACCAGGGCCCGGTCGGCCAGCCGCCCTCTCCGCACCCCCACAGAATAAAAGGACTGGAGGGTACAATTAGGATGTTCGGCCGCCACTGTGCAGCTCACCTGTCAGCCACAGTCGGGACGTGACCGGGGTGCAAACTGACACGTGGGTCATAGCTTCCCCGACAGGAGATCCAGATCAGGACAAATCTCACTAACAAACCCCAGTGCCCTGTCACTCAACACAGGGCCACCTCAGTGACCCCCAGGACCACAGGGCTGGCTAGGGCTCCACGCCCTCCACAGACAAGGCAGACCACAAACCCTGTCACTGAGCAGACCTGACACGGTCACACGTAGACACACATACACACACCCGCATACAGCAGGACAGGCCTCTCAAGCATTACTTTCCATGATGGAACCAGAAAACAGACTGGTAGAATCTGCAAGGGGAAATGACCTAAAGGCCTGACCTGAAAATGGCACAAAAAGCCGATGATTTTCGCTTCGGAAATAATGGTGTGTGTCAGCGCACCTGGCCACGGGCCACAAGGATGATAGCAAACAAGACAGAAGTAATTGCGAGTGGTTTTGGAATTGTGTTGCGTTTACTGTACACTCAGCTTTCACCACAGGAAGAGAGCACTGCTACAGACACTGTTAGAGTTTAATGTAGCAGTGTTAAATATAGTGCAGAAGATTCCACTAAGAATCCATCTTTGCATTTTACTCTCCAGAAGAAAAAAATGTAATAAAAAAATGATGAAGAATAATGCCAAAAGATTAGGCTGATCAGGGCGGTCCCACTGTGATGTGCTGTTTGAATGTAGCAGGGGAACGACACTGCTACATTTACTGACGTTTGCACTAATCCATTTCATTCTCTTTTAAGGGGGAAACTGTTCACATGAGTGAGCGGGATGTTTTAATGTTGATGATTTAAAGACGGAAGGAGTTATGGAGGCGGACAGATCTGTGCGGGCACACACACACACACACACACACACACACACACACACACACACACACACACACACACACACACACACACACACACACACACACACACACACACACACACACACACACACACACACACACACAGTCTAGGCTGTAGCTGCTGTAGGTTAGGATGATACCTGCAAATTATCAGCAATATCTCTATCTCTTACTCCTGTTCCACTATCTCTCCCAAACAAATGCAGTTACTGTCACACAATTATAAACACTTTAACACAATTAGTGGTTTACATAGTGGGGTAATATTTAGAAACACAACTGCTAACATGGCATTGCAGGGAGGCCAGTGACTGAGGCCCCCTGGCGAGAGGAGGCGAGGCGGAGGGGCTCATCCCAGCCCATTGTTCTCTATCAGTGGACAAGGCTGATTCGTGTAATTAGCTGTCAGCACAGAGCCCTCAGCAGCTTAGTGCTGTCTGCTCAAATCAAACTAATGAAATGCAATACGCTCAAATGTCCTGGATGCATATCTGTAACAGCCCTCCTCACAGAGACAGGGGGAGACCGAGGAAGATAGGGGAGACCGGGAGAGACCGGGGCAGACAGGGGGAGGCAGGGGGAGACCGAGGAAGATAGGGGAGACCGGGGGAGACCGGGGGAGACAGGGGCAGACAGGGGAGACCGGGGGAGACAGGGGAGACCGGGAAGATAGGGGAGACCGGGGGAGACCGGGACAGACAGAGGGAGACAGGGGGAGGCAGGGGGTGACCAGGGCAGACAGGGGGAGACAGGGGGAGGTAGGGGGAGACAGGGGAAACCAGAGCAGACAGGGGAGACCGGGGCAGACAGGGGGAGGCAGGGGGAGACCGAGGAAGATAGGGGAGACCGGGGGAGACCGGGGCAGACAGGGGGAGGCAGGGGGAGACCGAGGAAGATAGGGGAGACTGGGGGAGACCGGGGCAGACAGGGGGAGGCAGGGGGAGACCGAGGAAGATAGGGGGAGGCAGGGGGTGGCAGTGGGAGGTAGGGGGAGACAGGGGGAAGTAGGAGCTGCTGCTACGGCCACGGCAGGAGGAAACCTTATCCTTGTCAAACGTAGGATTCAAATCCATGCTCATTAATCTGTTAATTCATAATTTTTTGACAGCCAGTTAATGTGGATGAGGGTGGGGGATTTGGGCAGGACAGGGGGTGTAAGGGAGTGAGAGGGTGATGGGTAAGAGTACCCAAGCAGCATCTCATTCCACACCACAACACTATACAACCTGCCTTGACTACAGGCAACCCATCTCAGCATAGCCACTTCAGACAGCAAATACATTTACAAAGGAACAAGTGTAATAATGTAAAACATTTGAAAAGAAGAACCTAACCACACCACAATTAATTTCATATTTTGGCTATATGATACATCCTCACAATTCAGCCCAGTAAACTGGAGAAGAGATGGCTGGTAGCTGCTTGTCTCTGTATCCTTCTCACCACACCACATGTTTTCTGCCTACTTGGTTCCAGAGATGAGTGTGTTGACTAATCCTCTCCTCTCCTCTCCTCTCCTCTCCTCTCCTCTCCTCTCCTCTCCTCTCCTCTCCTCTCCTCTCCTCTCCTCTCCTCTTCTCCTCTTCTTCTTTTCTCTTCTCTTCTCTTCTCTCCTGTCCTTTCATCTCCTCTCCTTTCTGTGGTGAAGTATGATCTCCTCCTCTCTCTGTGTGTGGAGCCCTGAGGGCATTAAAACCAGGCAGGGTGTAGTGTAGTGGTTGGCGTGTGGGGCCTGCGGGGCGTGCGGACTGCTCTGGGCTCCGCTGGGACGTGCTCAGATGGGCCGTTGCGCTCCGGGACAGGGCCCCAGGCAGTCCACAACACCGCCAGCCTCGCCATGTGTGAACACTTGTTCTCTTCAGTTAAAACAGCCAAATGAATATTCAAATCATATCTGTTAATGACATATCTACGCCATGCATGCATGAAATCAAACTAGGGGGTCATCTCCCCAGCTACAAGCAGCTAAGGGTGTGGAGATATGGGTGAGAGACACATTAGCTCATGACCTAATAATGAGTTAATGCATATTCAATATAAAAATATATGGTTACAAAATGAGTGCTGGCAAATGTATGCAAATCTCTTGAAAAAATAGGTAAATAAATAATACAAACTGTATGTAACAGACTTCAAAAGCTTTCTTTATAAACCTGTAGTCCGTATAGACTGAGTGCACAGAACATTAGGAATACAAGCCTTTTCAATGACAGACTGACCAGGTGAATCCAGGTGAAAGCTATGATCCCTTTCTGATGTCACTTGTTAAATTCACTTCAGATGAAGGGGAGGAAACAGCTTGAATAAATATTTTTAAGCCTTGATACAGTTGAGACATGGATTGTGTATGTGTGCCACAGTGGAAGGTGTTCCTAATGTTCTGTAACCTGTCTCCTCCCCTTCATCTGCACTGACCTAAATCAGGGATCATAGCGTTCATCTGGATTCACCTGGTCAGTCTGTCATGGAAAGAGCAGGTGTTCTTAATGTTTTGTACACTCAGTGTATATTGTTTATTTGTATGTGTTGGGCTTTAGCTGAGATTATTTTTTAGAGTCAAGTATTTTTTTCCAGGCTTCAAATGTTTCTTGACAAGCACCATTCATTCTCACTGTCGATAATTCTAATGTAACTAACTTCTAATAGTAACTGTATCCACTAGCGAATCAGGAGAGAGTGAGGTGATTGTCATCTAAGAACCAACATATTTTTTGCAGCAGTGCTGCCTACCCATCAGTAATCGTCTCTGATTGAAAGTTTCCTTTTTTTAAGTGAAGCATGCAGACCTGCAAAGAGTGATAAAACCAGACAATTATAAAGAAACATACAGAAACCTGCAAACTTGTAAACATTTGGGCCATGCCTGGTTCTGGCCTAACTGAAGATTGTCTGAAGGGACATTTAGCCTGAGGATGCCTCTACAACCTGGCTTGTTTGGAGCTTGTTTACTGTGTGTATACTGAATGCTGCCACATCTGAGGTGGATTTGAGAGAAGGCTGAGGCCTGTCTGCTGTGGTGTCTTAGTGTGTGTGACATGGCAGGCATCCTGCTTTCATTACACACAGTCACACAATACTGGCAGGGGTACGCCTGGCCTGACAAGCCGTCTCAGCCCACCGCTCCCTCAGTGTGTGTGTGTGTGTGTGTGTGTGTGTGTGTGTGTGTGTGTGTGTGTGTGTGTGTGTGTGTGTGTGTGTGTGTGTGTGTGTGTGTGTGTGTGTGGTGTGTGTGTGTGTGTGTGTGTGTGGCATGCAAGACCAACAGCATCTGTGGAATGGGGGGGAGGGAAACATGAAAGCTGTTCATTTGAACCTGGCCATGTTCAGGTATCAGCCATGCAGCTCAGGTAAGGCAGGTTTTAAATGCACCTCATTACTCAGAGGCTGTGGAAGTGGAAGAGGAGCCGTTTAATGTGTGAAGCTGGCAGCTGGACCACCTGGCCACACATTAAACACTAAAGCCTGCTGTCCCTAATGGCTGCAGGTTACACCATTACCATAACAAATCGCTGAGGAGCCTCAGCCAGGACGGCTGCCAGGAACACAGAGATAGTGGCTAGAAGGAGAGTCACAGTGGATGGAGAGAGTCAGAGAGGGTAGTGAGAATCAGAGAGGGTAGAGAGAGTCAGAGAGGGTAGAGAGAGTCAGAGAGGGTAGAGAGTCGCAGTGGCTGGAGAGTCAAGAAATCTAGAGAAAAAGTCATAGCGGCTGGCTGCCTGTGTGTGTGTGTGTGTGTGTGTGTGTGTGTGTGTGTGTGTGTGTGTGTGTGTGTGTGTGTGTGTGTGTGTGTGTGTGTGTGTGTGTGTGTGTGTGTGTGTGTGTGTGTGTGTGTGTGTGGTGTGTTTGTTTGCTTGTGTGTGCATGAGCATGTGTGCCTTATGTGTGTGAGTGTAAGAGAGGGTACTTTACTTTCATGTGTGTCTGACCATATCTGAGCAGCCCTGGGTGGAGTGGTGCCTATCCCCAGCCCTGGGTGGAGTGGTGCCTATCCCCAGCTCTGGGTGGAGTGGTGCCTATCCCCAGCCCTGGGTGGAGTGGTACCTATCCCCAGCTCTGGGTGGAGTGGTGCCTATCCCCAGCCCTGGGTGGAGTGGTGCCTATCCCCAGCCCAGGGTGGAGTGGTGCCTATCCCCAGCCCTGGGTGGAGTGGTGCCTATCCCCAGCCCTGGGTGGAGTGGTGCCTATCCCCAGCCCTGGGTGGAGTGGTGCCTATCCCCAGCCCTGGGTGGAGTGGTGCCTATCCCCAGCCCTGGGTGGAGTGGTGCCTATCCCCAGCCCTGGGTGGAGTGGTGCCTATCCCCAGCCCTGGGTGGAGTGGTGCCTATCCCCAGCTCTGGGTGGAGTGGTGCCTATCCCCAGCCCTGGGTGGAGTGGTGCCTATCCCCAGCCCTGGGTGGAGTGGTGCCTCCCCCAGCCCTGGGTGGAGTGGTGCCTATCCCCAGTCTCCAGACATTCCTTCTAGGTCAAACTAATTGGTGTGGCAGCATTGAGACTTTTCTCTGATAATGACCACAAGCTCTCTGCCTGTTCATGCATGATCGCCCCTGCACTGCCGACTGACTTCCAAGCTGCCCCCTCTATGTAGCGACCACTACGCCCCAACCCCCTATGCGAACATACACAGGCCAATGATGGGGCAGACGATGGGGATGGTGGTAGGAGGTAAAATTAAATTAAATGTTATTCGTCACATGAAACGATTACAACAGGTGTAGACCTTATCGTGAAATGTTTACTTACAATCTCTTAACAGCAATGCAGTTTAAAAAAAAGAGTTAATTATTATTTTTTATTATTAACCTTTATTTAACCAGGAAAGGCTCATTGAGATTTAAAATCTCTTTTTCAAGAGCGTCCTGGCCAAGATAGGCAGCGCCAAGTCATTACAAAAATTAGACAAACAACATGAAAAACTGCAAGTAATCTAGTAAAAACCATAGAATTCACAAGAGTATAACAAAATCATAAAACAGCAAATTAAAAACATTGACGTGTCAGGGAATCAGTCTCAAGATCATTCATCAGTGATTTAAAAATACCAATCTGGACAAGTTCTTCCAGTTTAAAAGTATTTTGTAAGGCGTTCCAAGCCGATGGCGCAGAGTACATAAAAGCCCTTTTACCAAATTCAGTTCTGACATTTGGAACAGTTAGCAAGATAAAGTCCCTCGAACGAAGAGAGTACCCACCACATTTCTGAACAATAAAAAAATAAAATATTTACTTTAATAAAATATTTACTTAAGTAAAAAAAAAGTAACACAATAAATAACAATAACCAGGCTATATACAGAGGGTACCCCGGTACCGAGTCAATATGTACATGTAGGTAGAGTTAAAATGACAATGCATAGATACAAAACAGCAAGTAGCAGCGTTAAAAAAAGGGGGGTCATAGTCCTAGTAGCCATTTGAGTAACTGTTCAGCAGTCTCATGGCTTGGGGATAGAAGCTGTTAAGGAGCCTTTTGGACCGAGACTTGGCACTCTGGTACCGCTTGCCATGTGGTAGCAGAGAGAACAGTCTATGTCTAGGGTGGCTGGAGTCTTTGACTCCTTCCTCTGACACTACCTGGTATAGAGGTCCTGGATGGCAGGAAGCTTGGCCCCAGTGATGTACTGGGCCGAACACACTACCCTCTATAGCGCCTTGCGGTCGGATGCTGAGCAGTTATCATACCAGGCGGTGATGCAACCAGTCAGGATACTCTCAATGGTGCAGCTGTAGAACTTTTTGAGGATCTGAGGATCCATGCCAAATCTTTTCAGTCTCCTGAGGGAGAATAGGTGTTGTCGTGCCCTCTTCAAGACTGTCTTGGTGTATTTGGACCATGATAATTTGTTGTTGACTGTGGCAATAACTGTGTTCGGGCCTCCTTTTCCTGTAGTCCACGATCATCTCCTTTGTCTTGATCACATTGAGGGAGAGGTTGTTGTCCTGGCACCACACTGCCAGGTCTCTGATCTCCTCCCTGTAGGCTGTCTCATCATTGTCGGTGATCAGTCCTACCACTGTTGTGTAATCGGCAAACTTAATGATGGTGTTGGAGTTGTGCTTGGCCACACAGTCGTGGGTGAACAGGGACTACGGGAGGGGACTAAACATGCACTAAGCATCCGACTTCAACTGTACATTACCAGTCAAATGTTTGGACACACCTACTCGGTCAAGGGTTTTTCTTTATTTTACAATTTTCTACGTTGTAGAATAATTGTGAAAACATCAAAACTATGTAGCCACCCTTTGTAGCCACCCTTTGCCTTGATGACAGCTTTGCACACTCTTGGTATTCTCTCAACCAGCTTCAACTGGAATCCTTTTCCAACAGTCTTGAAGGAGTTCCCACATATGCTGAGCACTTGTTGGCTGATTTTCCTTTTCCTGAAATGGGTTGAGGTCAGGTGATTGTGGAGGCCAGGTCATCTGATGCAGCATTCCATCACTCTCCTTCTTGGTCAAATATCCCTTACACAGCTTGGAGGTGTGTTGGGTCATTGTCCTGCTGAAAAACAAATGATAGTCCCACTAAGCCCAAACCAGATGGAATGGCGTGTCACTGCAGAATGCTGTGGTAGCCATGCTGGTTAAGTGTGCCTTGAATTCTAAATACATCTCTGACAGTGTCACCAGCAAAGCACACACACACCAACACACCTCCTCTTCCATGTTTCATGGTGAGAACCACACATGCAGAGATCATCCGTTCACCTACTCTGCGTCACACAAAGACACGCTGGTGGAACCAAAAATCTCAAATTTGGACTCATCAGGCCAAAGGACAGATTTCCACCGGTCTAATGTCCATTGCTCGTGTTTATTAGCCTCTTTGGGCTAGGAGGCAGTATTTTCACGTCTGGATGAAAAGCATGCCCAAAGTTAACTGCATGCTACTCAGGCCCGGAAGCTAGGATATGCATATTATTAGTAGATTTGGATAGAAAACACTCTGAAGTTTCTTACACTGTTTGAATAATGTCTGTGTGTATAACAGAACTGATTTGGCAGGCGAAACCCCGAGCACAATCCATCCAGGGATTTTTTTTTGAGCTCAATCTGTTTTCCATTAGGTTTCTATGGCAATCCCTTTTTAATAGAAATATGCTTGCAGTTCCTATGGCTTCCACTAGATGTCAACAGTCCTTAGAAATTGGTTGATGTTTTTCCTTTGAGAAATGAAGAAGTAGCCCTTTCCTTTCTGAGTGTCAAGCCAAGTGTACTTTTTTGTTTGGTGCGCGCGACCTGGAACTCGCTCCACTTTCATTTTATCCACTATTGAACACAGTATATTCCTTCTTAAAATGTATAGATTATTTACGTTTTAAAATACCTAAAGTTGGATTAGGAAAGTTGTTTGAAATGTTTGGACAAAGTTTACAGGCATCTTATTAGATAGTTTGTAGGCATGTTGGGCATGTTGGAACCTGTGTTTTTCTGAATCAAACGTGCCAAATAAATTGACATTTTGGGGACATAAAGAAGCAATTTATCGAACAAAAGGACCATTTGTGATGTTTATGGGACATTTTAGAGTGCCAACAGAAGAAGATCTTCAAAGGTAAGGCATGAATTATATCGTTATTTCTGACTTTTGTGTAGCACCTGCCTGGTTGAAATCTGATTTTCATGTGTTGGTATGCTGGGCGCTGTCCTCAGATAATCGCATGGTCTGCTTTCACCGTAAAGCCTTTTTGAAATCTGACACTGCGGCTGGATTAACAAGAAGTTAATCTTTAAACCGATGTATAACACTTGTATGCTTTATGAATTCTTATTATGAGTATTTCTGTTTTTGAATTTGGCGCGCTGCAATTTCACTGGGTGTTGTCAAATCGATCTTGCTAAAGGGATTGGCGCGCGAAGGGATCCATAAGAAGTTAGTGCAAGTAAGTCTCTTCTTCTAATTGGTGTCCTTTAGTAGTGGTTTCTTTGCAGCAATTCGACCATTAAGGCCTGATTCACACAGTCTCCTCTGAACAGTTTATGTTGAGAAGTGTCTGTTACTTGAACTCTGTGAAGCATTTATTTGGGCAATCTGAGGTGCAGTTAACTCTGATGAACTTATCCTCTGCAGCAGAAGTAACTCTGGTTCTTCTTTTCCTGTGGCGGTCCTCATGAGAGCCAGTTTCATCATAGCGCTTGCCGGTTTTTGCGACTGCGCTTGAAGAAACTTTCAATGTTCTTGAAATGTTCCACATTGACTGACCTTCATGTCATAAAGTAATGATGGACTGTTGTTTCTCTTTGCTTATTTGAGCTGTTCTTGCCATAATATGGACTTGGTCTTTTACCAAATATACCACCCCTACCTTGTCACAACACAACTGAATGGTATGCATTCCAGGTGACTACCTCATGAAGCTGGTTGAAAGAATGATCATGAGTGTGTGAAGCTGTCATCAAGGCAAAGGGTGGCTACTTTGAAGAATCTCAAATATAAAATAGATTTAGATTTGTTTAAATCTTTTATTATTACTACATGATTCCATATGTATTATTTCATATTTATTTCATGTAGAAAATAGTAAAAATAACAAAAAACCCTTGAATGAGTACTGTAGGTGTGTCCAAACGTTTGACTTGTACTCATAGACAGTCATAGACTGTTCTCTCTGCTACGCAAGGCAAGCGGTACCAGAGCGCCAAGTCTAGGCCCAAGATGCTTCTAAACAGCTTCTACCCACAAGTTATAAGACTCCTGAACATTTAATCAAATGGCTACCCAGACTATTTGCATTCTCCCCTCCCACACTGCTGCTACTCTCTGTTTATTATCTATGAATAGTCACTTTAATAACTCTACCTACGTATATGTACATACAGTATGTAACGTAACGTAACGGATAACAGTTACCATTTTTTGTAATCCGTTACTCTCCAAACTTGTGCACATGTGACATGCTGGTAGAAATGAGGTAAAAAGGATTTAAGTTTTCATTAAAACGGCAACTAGGATGAGCATTTGGATGAGCATTTTCTTATTACGCGAGACGACGTGGTATCGAGAATCCTCACGACCTAAGAGTAGTGTGTGACTCCTTGCCTGGATGCCTTTTGAAGATCTGAGGGTCAACATGTTGTTCATAAATATCACCTGGGAGCAGGAGCAGCAATGTGCGGGGTTTTGCTTTCTGTTTACACCTTGTCTGTGCCACATAGTTTAGGTTGCGCACCATTACATTGGCAAGACAGAAAACTACAGGAAGGACAGTTGTTTAATGTGAGAGGCTCAGCGATGTTTGGATTTTGAATGTCGTGTAGTGTACGTCCGACATAAGACTGCAAGAGGGTTGAAGGCAGTAATCCAGTCAGATTGTCTGATGCCTGGTGGGGTCTCTGACTCTGTTACTGTGCTCCCATGTCGAAACAGACAGAAAACACACATACTTTTAAATCCCACGTGCCTTTTCTTTAACACCAGTGTGCGAGTCAGCTAAGTGTATGCACCTGGTCCAGGAAGTAAATTTTGGCCTGCTGATTTACATGGAAGTTAAGCTTTTGTGGTACGTGGTGCTGAAAAGTCAGGGAGCAGGGAGGCATGTGAGATATGCAGGAGTTCAAAGGCACTGTGGGGAGGGAGAGAGAGAGAGAGAGAGGATGAAGATGGCATAGGCAGGAGAGAGGGACACAGGAAGCCCAGAGAGAAGGGTCATCTCTTTGGGGCTGCAGAAAGTAAGAACAGGCTGGGAGGAGGGTGGAGGGGCGGAGGGGTGGATAGACGGGGGCTTCTTTAGGGATCGCGAGTGTCAGGATCCTCTCTGTAGCAACTTTACACCAGCAGGCCTCTGAAGTGTCGACATCACAGCTCACCACAGAAACACCTACTTTATCTATCCCATATGTGACTGTGAAAGAGAGTTGAGGACTGCAACCAAGCTCCAAACTGTGTGCCGGCCGTCTGTCTGACTGTCTGTTTGTCTGTCCTCTCAGGCCTGCCTCAGCCCCCGGCTCTCACACACTCCTAATGGACAGCAACCATTTTCAACAGGGTCATCAGGACACACATCAAACACTTCATCTGACCAACACTGCCTCCAAACAATAACTCTCTCTCACCTTCCTCACTGGCCAGAGAGAGAGAGAGATAGTTGCCCAAATGCCACTAAACCCCACCTGAAACATAACAACAAATTAAAGCAAATCAATCCAGGATCGCGTGATAAAAGTAGAAGGGCGAGGAGGTGAGTGGAGCGAGGCAAAATTGAATAATGAAAGAGGGGAAGTCTCTTAAAGCTTTATGACATTCCTATGTCTGCGTGGGCGGACGTGGGGTGGGGGTGGGAGCGGGGGGCCTCCAGGGTGGAGTGGCCTCTGATGTTCCACAGTGATCCCACAACCCCGCTTTCATTAGTGGCCAGGCCCATAAAAGGGCACCCAGAACATAGCACCTGATGGCAGCTCGCCCAGCACCAGCACCAGCCCCACCCCCATCCTCTTCCCCAGCCCCATCCCCATCCTTTGCCCCATCCCCATCCTCTGCCCCAGCCCCAACCTCTGCTCCATCCTCTGCTCTATCCCCAGACTCATCCTCTGTCCCAGCCCCAACCCCATCCTCTGCTCCATCCTCTGCTTTATCCCCAGCACCATCCTCTGTCCCAGCCCCAGCCCCATCCTCTGCTCCATCCTCTGCTTTATCCCCAGCACCATCCTCTGTCCCAGCCCCAGCCTCATCCTCTGTCCCAGCCTCATCCTCTGTCCCAGCCCCATCCTCTGCTCCATCCTCTGCTCTAGCCCCAGCCCCATCTCCATCCTCTTCCCCAGCCCCATCCTCTGCCACAGCCCCATCCTCTGCTCCATCCTCTGCTCTAGCCCCATCCTCTGCCCCAGCCCCATCCTCTTCCCCAGCCCCATCCCCTGTCCCAGCCCCATCCTCTGCTCCATCCTCTGCTTTATCCCCAACCCCATCCTCTGTCCCTGCCCTAGCCCCATCCCCTACTCCATCCTCGCCTAGCCCCATTCTCTGCTCTATCCCCAGCCGCATCCTGTGCCCCAGCCCTATCCCCATCCTCTCCCCCCTCCCTATCACATCCTCTTCCCCAGCCCTATCCCCATCCTCTTCCCCAGCCCTATCCCCATCCTCTGTCCCATCCTCTGCCCCATCCCCAGCCCTATCCCCATCCTCTTCCCCAGCCCTATCCCCATCCTCTTCCCCAGCCCTATCCCCATCCTCTGCCCCAGCCCTATCCCCATCCTCTGCCCCAGCCCCATCCTCTGCCCCAGCCCTATCCCCATCCTCTGCCCCAGCCCCATCCTCTGCCCCAGCCCTATCCCCATCCTCTGCCCTATCCCCATCCTCTGCCCCATCCCCAGCCCTATCCTCTGCCCCAGCCCTATCCCCATCCTCTGCCCTATCCCCATCCTCTGCCCCATCCCCAGCCCTATCCCCATCCTCTGCCCCACCCTCTTCCCCAGCCCTATCCCCATCCTCTGCCCCATCCTCAGCCCTATCCCCATCCTCTGCCCCAGCCCCATCCTCTTCCCCAGCCCCATCCTCTTCCCCAGCCCTATCCCCATCCTCTGCCCCAGCCCCATCCTCTGCCCCAGCCCCATCCTCTGCCCCAGCACCATCCTCTGCTCCATCCTCTGCTTTTTCCTCAGCCCCATCCTCTGTCCCAGCCCTAGCCCCATCCTCTGTCCTAGCCCTAGACCCATCCTCTGTCCCAGCCCTAGGCTCAATCCCCATCCTCTTTCCCAGATCCATCCTCTGCCCCATTTCTAGCCCCATCCTCTGCTCCATCCTCTGCTCTAGCACCAGCCCCATCCCCATCCTCTTCCCCAGCCCCATCCTCTGCCCCAGCACCATCATCTGCTCTAGCACCAGCCCCATCCTCTTCCCCAGCCCCATCCTTTGCCCCAGCACCATCCTCTGCTCTAGTCCCAGCCCCATCCTCTACCCCAGCCCCATCCTCTGCCCAGCCCCATCCCCAGCCCCATCCTCTGCTCCATCCTCTGCTCTAGCCCGAGTCTTAGCCTCCGCCGACCAGGCCTCAAAGCCCCTCTTACTGCCTCCTGCCTCCACAGTGCCGCTGCCCCATATAACATCTGGTGAGTGGTGACACAAGACCTTGACTGTTTCAGCCGAGCCAGCCTCACTCATAAACAGGCTCTGGTCTAATGCAAGACAGAGGTGCCAGGCCAGCGCTGGTTTGTGTCTAAGTACATGGGGACAGTGTTGACTCAGTCTCTATTTCCGAAAGGAAGAAATTACTGAGGGCTGGAATACAGAAGAGAGGGTGGGTGCTTGTTTACTCAGATCAGAGAAATCATCAAATAAATCGAACATCAAACAGGGTAAAGGACACAGTGAAGGCCTTATTACAGGTAACACTTAATGAGCCTATATATGTGGTCCAATGACAGAAGAGACCTTTACAGGTACCGCAGCAGGAGTCACTGGTATCCTGTTAGCAGCATGATACCGCTCCCTCTAAGCTTCCCATTGTCAGTGCTCTCATCAAAACAATAATCCTGGGCTCTCTGTCTAAAACCAAACAATACATTGGAAGGAGAAATTGAACATTTTACCAAACAAAAAATGAATCAAAGAGAGATCTCCCCCTGATGTCTATATTTAATTTAGAGCCGGGCAGTCAGGTAGCTGAGACACTGCTGGATCAAAGGTTAGCCCTGGCTGCTGCAGCTCCCAGACACTTAGCACCTTTTCACTGGCTTTGATCTGATCATTAAGAGGCTACTTCAGGAGCAGGTGGCACAGATACGCTGCTAAACCAACAGAGAGAGACGCACAAAGCAAAAAGTTCCCCTGAATACCGCAGGATACACAGCACTCAGAGGGGAGAGATGTCACAGAGAGGGAGAAGACCCCAGCCTGAGTACAGCTATAACATAAGGGAAGTGTAAAAAGCAGTGGCCACTCTGCTAAATGACGGAGCCAAGATGAAAGTCATAATGGGGTCTGAAAAGAGATGACTGATGCAGGATGTTGACCGCTGAGAGCCACAGCCTATACAGAAAAACAAGCTCCGCAATTACTAGTATACAGTACATAGAGAGGTATGAATGGGGGTGCTCTCTCTGTCCATTACTGTATGTGGAGTTGAATGGTGTGGTGCTCTGTGGATGTGGAGAGAAGAGAGAGAATGGGATCCTGTTGTTTTGTTTACAGGTGGAAGATCTGGGTGTAGAGGAGTAGAGGGGGAGAAGAGGGGTAGAGGGAGAGAAGAGGGGTAGGGGGGGATTAGAGAAGTAGAGTGGGGGAGAAGAGGGCTAGAGAGGGGGAAGAAGAGGTGTAGAGGGGGGAGAAGAGGTGTAGAGGGGGGAGTAGAGGGGTTGAGGGGGAGAAGAGGGCTAGAGGGGGAAGAAGTGGGGTAGAAGAGGGGTAGAGGGGTGGAGGGGGGAGAAGAGGGTTAAAGAGGGAGAGTAGAGGGGTAGAGGGAAGAGAAGAGGGGGTTCTAGAGGTGGGGAGTAGAGGGGTAGAGGTGAGGTGGAGACAGGGTTCTAGAGTTGGGAAGTAGAGGGGTAGAGGGGAGGTGGAGATGGGGTTCTAGAGGTATGGAGTAGAGGTTCTAGAGGTGGGGAGTAGAGGGGAGAGAAGAGGGTGAGCTAGAGGTGGGGAGTAGAGTGGTAGAGGGGAGGTGGAGAGGAGGTTCTAGAAGTGGGGAGTAGAGGGGTAGAGGTTCTTGAGGTGGGGAGTAGAGTGGTAGAGGGGAGGTGGAGAGGAGGTTCTAGAAGTGGGGAGTAGAGGGGTAGAGGTTCTAGAGGTGGGGAGAAGAGGGATATACGGGGAGGTGGAGAGGAGTTTCTAGAGGTGGGGAGTAGAGTGATAGAGGGGAAGTGGAGAGGAGGTTCTAGAGGTGGGGAGTAGAGGGGTAGATGTTCTAGAGGTGGGGGGTAGAGGGGAGGTGGAGAGGAGGTTCTAGAGGTGGGGAGTAGAGGGGTAGAAGTTCTAGAGGTGGGGAGTCGAGGAGTAGAGGGGAGGTGAAGACCAGACCATTAGGCAGACTTTGAAGATGACACTGACAGAAAGACAACACATAAAAGCACCAGAGGAGGTGGTGATTTTCCTCAGGGCCACAGGAAACATGATGTACATCTCTTTACTGTCACACATCATTCCTGCTTTATGGTCTATTCTGATCTAAATATCTACACTGTTTACAGTAGAGCACCAGATCAGTTCAATATAACTGATCTCTAGTTCAATATAACTGATCTCTAGTTCAATATAACTGATCTCTAGTTCAATATAACTGATCTCTAGTTCAATATAACTGATCTCTAGTTCAATATAACTGATCTCTTGTTCAATATAACTGATCTCTTGTTCAATATAACTGATCTCTAGTTCAATATAACTGATCTCTAGTTCAATATAACTGATCTCTAGTTCAATATAACTGATCTCTTGTTCAATATAACTGATCTCTAGTTCAATATAACTGATCTCTTGTTCAATATAACTGATCTCTTGTTCAATATAACTGATCTCTTGTTCAATATAACTGATCTCTTGTTCAATATAACTGATCTCTAGTTCAATATAACTGATCTGGTTCTATCAGTTAGATTGCCTATTTGAGCACACACACACACACACGCATGCTCACACACAGATCCTCGGGCCTTCTTGGCCGGGCCCCTGTAGGAGGACACTGAGTCATCCCAGTGGAAGTCCTTTGGTGTGTCCACTTTCACAACCACAATGCATTGCCTGCCTACCAGCCTACAGCCTGTCCTCCAGAGATCAATGAGCCAATGTGATTCTGATTACAGGGTTAGGGTTAGGGCGGAGGCTCCTATCTGACTCCATCACTGGCCAGAGGAGCAGGGAGGACATGGGCGGAACTCGATCTGTCTGACGCCCTTTGAAGTGGGTTTATGGGGGACAGCGGCGCAATGCAGCGTGCCATGACAAACGAGGTGATGAGAGGAGAGGAGGAGAGAAGGGGGGGAGGAAGAGAGAAGGGGGGAGGAGGAAGAGAGGAGGGGGAGGAGGAAGAGATGAGGAGGATAGAAGGGGGGAAGAGGAGGAGAGAAGTGGGAAGGAGGAGGAGAGAAGGGAGGAGGGGAAGGTGCGCGGGCATCAGCGACAGCTACTGGACTTCCAGACGGAGATGCTTCATAAATCATTGGAGTGGCCTTTCCCCTCTCAGCAGGGGCTCACCCATACAGCAGTTAGACAGCAGAGGTGTACACACACTCATCCCCACACTCTGCTCTGAGCAGGCTGACCATCACCACTAACACCACCACTAATACACCCAACTAATGGGGATCTTCAGCTAGCTGCTATACTCACACAAGGTTCTATCTAGAACCTAAAAGGGTTCTTCGGGTGGTCCCCATAGGAGAACCCTTTGAAAAGCCCTTTTTGGTTCCAGGCAGAACCTTTTTGGGTTCCATGTAAACCGCTTTCCACAGAGGGTTCTGTATGGAACCCAAAAGGGTTCTACCTGGAACCAAAAAGGGTTCAACCTGGAACAAAAAAGGGTTCTCCTATGGGGACAGCCAAAGTCCTCATTTGGAACCCTTTTTTCTAAGAGTACCGTCAGAATGACTGTTTCAACATTGGACTCCCTCTTTAAAATAACCTCTTAAATAAAAGTCACAATATTGCTTTGACGAAACCGTAAAGTTCTTGAAGGCGTTTGTTTATTGTTATAAACAACATCTCACATTGTCTGTTTATAAAAGAAAGCAAGAGAGAGATTATATTTTATAGTCATCTCATCTTCGAAAGGAAGAGAAGACAATCAGAAATGAATGTTTAGAAATAGGCTATTTCTGTTGATATGTGTATTTGTCTGTGGTGATCTCGCTGTGGAATTCAGTGCTGATCCTGCATCAATCATAGGTCAAACAGCCTCTGAAAGCCAAATGGTGAAATTAGAGCACAGCCCCATACCAACCCAATGAGCCAAGCTCTCTTACTCTCACTGCAGCAATGCAGCTCCACTTTTCCCACAAGCTAGGCAGCACTAGGCAGCGGACGGGTGAAAACGCTTTGGGGCAAAAAAACTGTAGAAATAACTGGACACCTCCCACCGCCCCTTCTCCCCTCCCTCGCCTTGGACGTCCCTAATTAACACAGGGCTAGTCAGGAGGCCTGGAGTAAAAATCTGCTGTTTGGACCAAATAAATGACCAGAAACATATTGTCTCCTTTATATAAATGCATGCAAATAAACTGCTGGTAGCTCCTGGAATTGAATGAAGCCCCGTAACAACCTGGCAAAATCATTCATTCATAAAATCCCAATGTGTGACTATTACTCTAATTACAGAGCACGTCGGCCCCAATTAGCTCAGTGCTTCTCCTCCGCTTCATTCCTGATTAACACAGCCCTGGTAATTACAGGTTCCATGAGAGTTTTTTTAAAAGCATTAGAGGGCCCACACAGCAAGCTGTTAACTCCATACATGTCCTATTCTCCCATTCCATATACTGTACCGATCGCTCTCTCTCTGTCAGGAGGGCATTTTCCCTCTTCTTTGTCCAGGAGGACTTTCCTTTGTCTGCACCTGCTCTCACTACAGCAAGGCTGGCTCAGCAAACATTTCAGTCACCCAGCCATGGATGGGAGAGTGACGGAGAAAGGGGGAGAAAGAGAGAGAGAGCGAGAGAGAGAAATATATAAAATGAGAGAGACCAGTTTGAGGTGCCTGTAAAAGTCCACCTTCTGCTCCAGCTCTCTCACATCTCCAGCTCAGTGACAGGGCCAGGCAGCAATGCCACAGTGCCATGTGCTAATTACACATGTAAAGCCTATTATACCCACGGAGGACACCTGCTGGCAGGGGAAATGAAGCCAGCACAGCTGCCTGCCACACTGACTGACTCAACCCACCACCACTCTCTCCGCTGCTCAACCAAACAATCTCTCCTCCCCTTCCCTGGCCCCGATCATAGCTTTCTGATTGCATTTTGATGTGGTCCCTGGATTGTAGGATGTACTTAACATTCACATTCTCCTCCAGGGAGCCGTTGTTGGTAAAAAATTGACATATTTCAGTTTGAGGGCGCATCAGTTAGAGCCTCTTGCTGCCCTATATACTGCCTGTACACAAGGTCAAGTTAACCTAGCACTGGCAGTCAGAGGGGTTGAGGAGAAGAGGGACCAGGATCACATGACAGACTCCACGTCAACATATCCCTCTCTCAATGCTTCTATCTCATCCAACCACACAATTTCTTTAAGAAATTAAAAGATAGCTTGTTGACCTTATATTTCTACAACCTATAAAATAATTAATTTACAAAAATTGCCCTAAATGTATTGAGCCTCATAATTGCATCTATAAAAGAATATCAACACTGATACAGTAAACCAGGCTAACTAACAATCCTGCTTTGGTCCGTGGACAGCAGTATGCAGCCCCCTGCCACTGATCTGTTTTTACAATGAGTCCCACTCTCAGATAATGAACCAAATGAGGCCTGCACTTCGAAGGAAATGATCTGATCAACTTCACACTCATCAGGGGAGCTTGTGTACATCTTGCCCAGGGTCTTACATCGTCATAAATATTCAAATGCTTTTCACAGTTCATTATAAACTCACAAAATCACTGCTCTTCCGAGATTGGGATGTTACATTCATTAAGGGTGGAATACAAAGCCTCCAAATTATAATGATACTAATTCCTCTCGCAATTATAATTTAACTATCCACGTCTCACATCTAAGTCTCACATCAAAAACTTCAAACATAGCCAACACTAATGGATGTCTTTCCACATTTTACAATTAACATTCAAGGACAAACAATACAGAACTTAAAATCTGAAATGGTAGCTGATGGTGTTTATTTTTCTACTTTCAAGGCCGTATTTGATACGTACGTATGTAGAACAGTAAACATTCAAGCTTTTTCCATAACAAGCTCTGCCATGAGGTAACAAGTGGGTATACCGATCCCCCAGTAACACAAAAATAAATCAATTGAACTGGTGAAGGGAAACTGTGCAGCACAGTGAAGAAAAGTGAATGAACAAGTTATGTATAGAATGTGAATAGAATGAAGTGAATGAAGAGTGCAGATAGCGTAGTGGGTGTGAGTGATACATGGATCTGGACCCAGACTGATGATGTGAAGTAGTGGGATGACTGTGTTAACACCTTGGTGAGCAAGGCTGATGTCTGAGGCCTGGCTGGAGTCGAGTGGCTATAGCTCCCTGCTCTCCTGCTCCCAGGCCAAGCTGTTCTAATGAGACAGGCAGACAGGGAGCTGTCACACCAAAGGAGGGGGTCTGACACATGAAAATGAACCTAGTCTGCATCATGGGACAGGGATGGGCGGGGGGACTGGGGAGCGGGGAGGGGGGGGGGGGGGTGGGGGGTCTTCCCAGCAGATGTCAAAGAAATGAGTGACAGGTCAGGGAAGGTGGCTGGCTGAGCAACAAAACTCCACTGAGCTCCTTTGAGTGATAAGACACGAACAGGAACACCACATCACTCATTGAATGCAGGAGAGATTAAGAGCTATGTGTGGCCCCACATCCCCTCCATGGACTGTACTGTACTTAGTGTAAGACAGGTTGATTATAAACCCATTAAATTAATACTTTATCATCATACAATTTCTCTTTGAATTTGTCAACAAATATTTACTAATCTAAAGTGCTAAATCTAACTTAAAATCTTAAATGCCAGCATTGCCCCAAAAAAGTATTTGATCACTTTTATTTCAGCAATGATGAAAAATGCAGAAGCTTCTTTCTCCAACATCTACCGCCTAAATGTACTCCTCCCTCCAATATGCCCTAAAGACATTTCTGAGGCTTTATGAGTGATGACTGTGGGATTATCTCACTATTAGACTGATTCTGACATTTGTTCTGTCACATCTGAAATGGTTGTTTCTCTTGAAAAGCCAGGTGCTCTCTCCACGTCGCTCAGATTCCCAGATTGCCGGAGATTTGAGACAGCCCTACGCTCATTTCATCTGGAGGAGAAGGGGGATGCAGTTGATCAGGCTCGGCACGGCAGTGGCAGCGACACTCGTTCCTCTCCTTCCATCTGCCGGAGGGAGGGTCCGGCGGGAATTGTTCCTCTGTGAGCTCCCCAGTCCCAGCGAGTGAGCTTTCATGTCAGACAGGATAACAGACAGGAATACCAGCTAGCGCTCTGCTTCGCTTAACACTTACATGTTGACAGAAAAAAAGAGACGAGTGTTCACTTACCTTGCAATGGTCTTGAAGACGGTTTGGAATCAGACACTAAACCCAAAACATATGCAGTGCTCATAGTAGAGGAGAGGAGCGATGAAGGGGACTAGGTTTACAGCTACAGTACAGCTGAAGGAAAGAGTCTTTATGCGAGTCCGACTAGAACTATATGAACTAGAACTTTCATATTCATCGTTGACATGAGGCTGTTTGTCGGAGTTCTTTACAGAACACAAAAAAAACATACTTTACAAGCAACACACCAAGACCTAATTTGAAGTTAAACAAATATGGTGAGAGTTTACCAGTGCATTGCCCTCTTCACTCTGTCCGGGATGTCTTTCTCCCCAGCTTTGAGATCTGAGATATCTGTAATTTTACAAAACGACACTAATGCATTACATATGTACAGGATTTTTCAATCCAGTACTACATGGCAATATAATGTAATGTAATGTCATTTAACTCATACCAATGAAGATTTCATTTCTCACCATGTATTTTCTTGAATATCATTCTCCATTAGCTGCTCTTCCAACTTTGGTAAATCTTCGTCTCGTTCAGGTTGAAGTCGAATTCCTCAACCGGATTTGGGCGACTGTCCTTTAACAGGTCACAATCTCACATATTGAAATTCTGAAACAAAGTAGCTTTACATTTGTTCACTTCAAAACATAACAGCCTAATTTCAATATGATAAAAAACAGTTTAAAAATAAATGTGTCATACTTGCTTCCGGCATGGGAAAAGGGTCTGAGCCTTTGCAGCGCGTTGGTCATCTGAAGGGGCAGCAGACATCGGTGTCTCACATGACCTATCCTTGGAACATGAAGGCTCAAGGTTATCTGCAGTAAAAATATTGGACAACATCATGGCAATTTGTTGTACAATTAGAATACCTTTCCCAAATACAGTGCATCTGAAAAGTATTCACACCCCTTGACTTTTTCCACATTTTGTTACGTTACAGCCTTATTCTAAAATGTATGAAATAGTTGAGAAATATATATATATATTTTTTTAATTTTAGCAAATGTATTAAAAATAAAAAAACTGAAATATAACATTTACATAAGTATTCAGACCCTTTACTCAGTACTTTGTTGAAGCACGTTTGGCAGCAATTACGGCCTTGAGTCTTCTTGGGTATGACACTACAAGCTTGGCACACCTGTATTTGGGGAATTTCTCCCATTCTTCTCTGCAGATCCTCTCAAGATTTGTCAGGTTGGATGGTGAGCATTGCTGCACTGCTATTTTCAGGTCTCTCCAGAGATGTTAGTTCGGGTTCAAGTCCGGGCTCTGGCTGGGCCACTCAAGGACATTCAGAGACTTGTCCCAAAGCCACTCCTGCGTTTCCTTGGCTGTGTGCTTAGATTCGTTGTCCTGTAGGAAGGAGAACCTTCGTCCCAGTCTGAGGTCTGGAGCAAGTTTTCATCAAGGATCTCTCTGTACTTTGCTACGTTCATCTTTCCCTTGATCCTGACTAGTCTCCCAGTCCCTGCCTCTGAAAACAGCCCCACAGCATGATACTGCCACCGCCATGCTTCACTGTAGGGATGGTGCCAGGTTTCCTCCAGATGTGACGCTTGGTATTCAGGCCAAAGAGTTCAATCTTGGTTTCATCAGAACAGAGAATCTTGTTTCTCATGGTCTGAGAGGAGAATCCTTTAGGTGTCTTTTGGCAAACTCCAAGCGGGCTGTCATTTGTCTTTTACTGGTCCGGGTAAGGCTGGTCCGAGTACTGGTCTGGGTTTGGCCGGGGTAGGCAGTCATTGTAAATAAAAATGTGTTCTTAACTGACTTGCCTAGTTAAATAAAAAAAAATAATAAAAAAATAAAAAATATATATATACACACTGCTCAAAAAAATAAAGGGAACACTTAAACAACACAATGTAACTCCAAGTCAATCACACTTCTGTGAAATCAAACTGTCCACTTAGGAAGCAACACTGATTGACAATAAATTTCACATGCTGTTGTGCAAATGGAATAGACAACAGGTGGAAATTATAGGCAATTAGCAAGACACCCCCAATAAAGGAGTGGTTCTGCAGGTGGGGACCACAGACCATTTCTCAGTTCCTATGCTTCCTGGCTGATGTTTTGGTCACTTTTGAATGCTGGCAGTGCTTTCACTCTAGTGGTAGCATGAGACGGAGTCTACAACCCACACAAGTGGCTCAGGTAGTGCAGCTCATCCAGGATGGCACATCAACGCGAGCTGTGGCAAGAAGGTTTTCTGTGTCTGTCAGCGTAGTGTCCAGAGCATGGAGGCGCTACCAGGAGACAGGCCAGTACATCAGGATATGTGGAGGAGGCCGTAGGAGGGCAACAACCCAGCAGCAGGACCGCTACCTCCGCCTTTGTGCAAGGAGGAGCAGGAGAAGCACTGCCAGAGCCCTGCAAAATGACCTCCAGCGGGTCACAAATGTGCATGTGTCTGCTCAAATGGTCAGAAACAGACTCCATGAGGATGGTATGAGGGCCCTACGTCCACAGGTGGGGGTTGTGCTTACAGCCCAACACCGTGCAGGACGTTTGGCATTTGCCAGAGAACACCAAGATTGGCAAATTCGCCACTGGCGCCCCGTGCTCTTCACAGATGAAAGCAGGTTCACACTGTGCACGTGACCGACGTGACAGAGTTTGGAGACGCCGTGTAGAACGTTCTGCTGCCTGCAACATCCTCCAGCATGACCTTTTTGGCGGTGGGTCAGTCATGGTGTGGGGTGGCATTTCTTTGGGGGGCCGCACAGCCCTCCATGTGCTCGCCAGAGGTAGCCTGACTGCCATTAGGTACCGAGATGAGATCCTCAGACCCCTTGTGAGACCATATGCTGGTGCGGTTGGCCCTGGGTTCCTCCTAATGCAAGATAATGCTAGACCTCATGTGGCTGGAGTGTGTCAGCAGTTCCTGCAAGAGGAAGGCATTGATGCTATGGACTGGCCCGCCCGTTCCCCAGACCTGAATCCAATTGAGCACATCTGGGACATCATGTCTCGCTCCATCCACCAACGCCACGTTGCACCACAGACTGTCCAGGAGTTGGCGGATGCTTTAGTCCAGGTCTGGGAGGAGATCCCTCAGGAGACCATCCGCCACCTCATCAGGAGCATGCCCAGGCATTGTAGGGAGGTCATACAGGCACGTGGAGGCCACACACACTACTGAGCCTCATTTTGACTTGTTTTAAGGACATTACATCAAAGTTGGATCAGCCTGTAGTGTGGTTTTCCACTTTAATTTTGAGTGTGACTCCAAATCCAGACCTCCATGGGTTGATAAATTGAATTTCCATTGATTATTTTTGTGTGATTTTGTTGTCAGCACATTCAACTATGTAAAGAAAAAAGTATTTAATAAGATTATTTCTTTCATTCAGATCTAGGATGTGTTGTTTAAGTGTTCCCTTTATTTTTTTGAGCAGTATATATATATATATATTATATATATATAGTTACATTTAATACTGAGGAGTGGCTTCCGTCTGGCCACTACCATAAAGGGCTGATTGGTGGTGTGCTGCATTGACGGTTGTCCTTCTGGAAGGTTCTCCCATCTCCACAGAGGAGATCTGGAGCTCTGTCAGAGTGACAATCGGGTTCTTGGTCACCTCCCTAACCAAGGTCCTTCTCCCCCGATTGCTCAGTTTGGCCGTGTGGCCAGCTCTAGGAAGAGTCTTGCTGGTTCTAAACTTCTTCCATTTAAGAATGATGGAGGCCACTGTGTTCTTTGGGACCTTCAATGCTGCAGTAAGTTTATGGTACCCTTCCCCAAATCTGTGCCTCGACACAATCCTGTCTCGGAGCTCTACGGGCAGTTCTTTCGGCCTCCTGTCTTGGCTTGACCTCCTGGCTTTGCTCTGACATGCACTGTCTACTGTGAGACCTTATATAGACAGGTGTGTGCCTTTCCAAAAATGTATAATCAATTGGATTTACCACAGGTGGACTCCAATCAAGTTGTAGAGTCATCTCAAGGATGATCAATGGAAACAGGATGCTCCTGAGCTCAATTTTCAAGTCTCATAGCAAAGGGTTTGAATACTTTTGTAAATAATAATAAAAAAAAAAAGGCCAATATTTTGAATAACCTGTTTTTGCTTTGTCATTATGGGGTATTGTGTGTAGATTGATGAGGGAAAATATTTATTTAATCCATTTTAGAATAAGGCTGTAATGTAACAAAATGTGGAAAAAGTCAATGGGTCTGAATACTTTCTGAATGCACTGTATATAGATCAAGTGTGAGAATAAAGTGTTGGCTTATGTTGAGAAGGGTCCTCTTCTCTATAGTCACTTTCGCAGCATTTTAGTTTGCTGTTTCCCCATCCCCACACTTGGTGACTTGCGTAGTGTTTTAATATGCTATTTCCCCTCACCACCAATACTTGGTGACTTGCAGGGCGTTTGAGCCGTTTGTTACTTAGTGGTTTCTTCCGTCTGGGTTGAGGCTACCTTCCCACTAGCCACACACTTGTAGTGTCACATCTGCTCCTGCTACGCCCTCTGGTGTTTATCCGGTGTCTTCTTGACCTGCAGTTACTCCTCCTGTACACTCTCTCTCTCACGCTCTCCCTCTCTGTGTGATTGTGTAGTTGGAGACAGGTGTGCTGGAGTCAGAGCAGATCCCTACCAGCTGCAACTCATTCCATAATCAAGACCTCTACAAATACTCAGTCCTGCCACTTCCACTCTCACAGATCATAATCTCTGCTCAGTCAGTTCATGATTCTAGCCATTTATGATTATTCAAGATCCTGTTACTCTGCTGTGCCTGTTTCCCTGCCTGACAGCGTTTATCCTCTCATTGCAGTTACCGCTCTGTCTCTGTCTCCTGTTCCACATCTCACCACCCAACTACCTTGCTCTGGATTTTACTCACAACCACTACCTTGGATTCCCCTCAGGACCTGTTTACCCTGTTCTACTCAGCTAACTCCAACCTCAGTCTCCACATCTGGTTTTTCTACAACTCATCCAAGCTTCCCCGGATCTGCACTCCATCTCCCTGTGTAAAAATAAATATTTTGGTTAATTCATCACTGTTTCCTCATCTGAGTCTGCTCTTGGGTTCCCCTGTGTCGCTCTGCGAACATGTAGATTTGAACAGATCAGTTACAGTAATACTGTAAAAGGTCCTCCCATTAAATCAAAGGGCAAGGTGCTTGTTCAGTGGCTAGGGTTTAGGGACAAGAGGTTGATTAGTAAATCAGCATTGCAGGCTACCATACTACCATAACTTGGAGGCAGTATTGGCTGGGGGTGGGAGATTACATTCCTCAAGTGATTCTAAACATACAACAATATACAGAATAAAACCATGCCAAGTAAATTGAATGTACAAACTGCCAATGTGTGTTTAAACATACCAGTTATAAATGTATATAGTTATTTTGGTTTCGCTTGGAGATCTCCGCTTCAGTGATTTTCTTTTTTGATAATTTTTTTTACATCAAGTTTTTATTTCAATTCATAGGATTCACACAATACATTTATAGATCCCCCCCCCCCCACACCCCCCACCAGCAATCTGATAGCATGTAAAATAAATCATGATCATGATATAAAAACAAATACATTAATATTACTTAGTAAATCTACTGAACAATACATCATATAGTCTCAAAAATAGTGACAAATTATTGATACACACACATGGATGTAAAAGCCCATTGGTACAGAGTTCAGAAATGTCCGCTGCTGCTTTTTTCCACGTGTCCACAGTGGACACCTTCGACTTGTGGATCCTGGCCGTGGAGAGCTCAATAAGCACAATTTTCTAAATGTGAGCAGCCATTGTTGCAATGGTAACTGATGAGGTGGAATCCACCTTTGCACAATAATTTTCTTAGCAGCTGTGGTTCCTGCCAACCACACTCTCCGTTGGGGTTCTGACAAGAGCAAATCAGTAATCATAAAGCAACATCACTATTGGATCTAATGGCAGTATTTTATCTAAGTACAGAGATGACATTGTTGACTTTCCCCCCAGAATTCAATCCCCCCCCTGGCATTTCCACAACACATGCTGAAAAGTCCCAAGGTCCCCTGTGGTGGACTAATACCCATGTGATATCTTTTTGAGGTGTTAGATAAGTTCTATGGACATTTTTTTATGGACTAATACCCATGTGATATCTTTTTGAGGTGTTAGATAAGTTCTATGGACATTTTTTTTATTAATTAATTGGTGATTGGAGTTTCAGGATGATCCAAAAATACTTTCGCTTACTGTCTCCCGATTTGGTTGAGTGTTTTAAATACCTAGGTACACAAATTGATAATAAGCTGAGTTTTACAGAGAATGCAGACTGTATTTTTTTTAAAGCAAGCCAACACCTGTTCTTAATCAGGAAATTAAAGGGGTTTGGGGTCAGCCAGGATGTTCTGGAGAGGGTGTACAGCAGCTTGGTGGAGAGCATCTTCACGTTCAATATGACAGTCTGGTAATCTGAGCGTGAGGAGCAAAAGCAAACTGGCCAGAATAGTAAACACAGCCAGAAAGTAATTGGTCGGCCACAGGCACATTTGTACATTCTGTTCCACAAGGCAATTCTGTTCCACAAGGCAACCAAAAAGAAGCCACTGGCTGTCAATGGCAACCCCTCCCACCCTCTACACACTCAGTTCGAGAGGCTTCCCTCTGATCGGCGCTTCAGAATGCCCATGGCCAAGAAGAACGTGTTCAAACATTCATTCGTTCCTTGTGCTGTTGGACTACTAAATGCAAAATAAATTGTATCGGTATATGTACTTATCTATCTAGTGCAGTTGGGACAGTGGTTGTTTTGAGTGAATGTATTAATGTCCTCTATCTTGTTAGTGTTTGCAACATGATGGACTGACTGGTTTAAATGTGTATGATGTGAGAATGTATGTGTGATTCTTTTAATGAAGGTGATGCCAAAGAAAATGTCCATACTGGATGGACAAAAGGTTTTATTCTATTCTATTTGTTTGTCAGCAAGTGCAAAATGATTTTCCGATAGAGTTAATAGTTTTTGTGCTGCTAGAATTAATTGACTATAGATATCAGAAACAACTCCTTTTAAGGGGCATCTGTCCGTTAGAAGTTTGACCAATGGGTGTACTGCTAATTCTGCTCCCCAGGGGACCCCATAGGCTCGCATGGATAGGTGGAGTTGAAGGTAAAGACAATATGATGAACCTGCGACATTAAAACACTGGCTCCATTCACATTGAATATGTCTTTGAAAGTATGAATACCCTTCTTAGACCAAGAATCTGACATAAATGGTTTCTTACACAGTAAGAATGATTTATTGCGCCATGTTGGAAAGTATGAATATCGTTTAAGATTAGATCTCATATGCTTCTCTGCAGTTTTCCACACATGTACTGAGTGTGCTACAGTATATTTTTTAGGAGTCAATCCAGAAAAGAATATATCTTGTAATCTAATTGGTTAAACTTGTCACGTCCTGACCAGTATAAGGGTTAGTTGTTATTGTAGTTTGGTCAGGACGTGGCAGAGGGTATTTGTTTTATGTGGTTCGGGGTGGTGGTTTATTTAGTAGGGCGTTTGATTTATTATTTCCGGGTTTTGGTTTATGTTCTATGTTTTGTACTTCTATGTTCTTTCTAGGTTGGTGTATTTCTATGTGTAGGTTAATGGGGGGTTGGACTCTCAATTGGAGGCAGGTGCTTTCTCGTTGCCTCTGATTGAGAGTCGTGTATATATATGGGTAATTGTTTGGTTTAGTGTTTGTGGGAGATTGTCTCTTGAATTGCTGTCGTTTGCCTTCAAGACTGTATTCGTCGTCCGTCGTTTTGTTTATTTTGTATACGTGTTTGTTTTGGTTTTCCTTCTTTCACCTATTAAAAGAAGATGAGTATACAACCCGCTGCGTTTTGGTCCTCCTTTCCAGACGACAACCGTTACAAAACTATTGACTCTTCTATAGCACGACAAGGAACAGAAGCTTCTGGGATTAACCAGGTCTTCATGAAATTCATTTGGAATGACAGGTGAACATTTTTTATTTGGAACTGCAGGTCCACCTGATGCTTTTGTTCTCTGTAGTGTTACATATTTAATCTGAGGTCTCTTTCTACCCCAAATGAACTTCTTTATGACAGTCAAGTTTAGACCAATAGCCTACAGGAGGAGGCAGTGGTAACATGGAACTCTTAAAATTGATACGAGGGAGGACATTCATTTTAATAATTGAGATTCTAGCATGCAAAGAAGTGGCCATAGCGGACCATCTTTTTGTATTTTTGGATATTTTGAAAGTAGTTCTTCCTGCAAGTAGTTTGGAGAGGGGGATATGGTAATTCCTAAGTAGGTGATTTGTTTCTTCACTGGGATCATGGGTGGTAGTTCCACGCTTCCCATAGCTGAGTTAAGAGGTAGTAGAGCTGATTTAGACCAGTTGATCTTGTAACCAGACCATGAGCTGAATGCTGTGAAAATAGACATTATTGGCTGAAGGGATTTCTCAGCGTTTGCGACGTAGAGCAGTATGTCATCTGCATACAGAGAAATTGCTTGTTCAGTTTGTTTCATTTTGATATGTGAGGAAGCCGACTTTTGACGTATGCTTTGTGCCAGCGGTTCGAGAGAGCAAATAGCATAGGGAAGGCGGGACAACCTTGTTTACATCCTGGTTGTATGGTAAATGGATTAGAATGGGTAGGGCCTGTAGATATAACAGAAGAAGGATTCACATACATGGTGGGGATCATATGTATAAATCTAGCCCCAAAACCAAAATGTTCAAGAACAAGCCATGAATATTCCCATTCTAAGTGGCCAAAGGTTTTCTCTGCATCTAATGATAACATAGCACATGGGGTATCCTGATTGGAAGCCCCAACAACCACATTAACACCCAGCAGTCACAATAGTGACCGTAAAAAAAACGTTTTCAGTTATAAGGCTCTAAATATTTGAGTGAATGATGTATCAAAGCATTTCCAGCAAATATTGAAATAATAAAGGGTCACAATGAAATATGTGCAGTGTCACGTTTAGTGTAAATTATCACACGACCAGAGCTGTTTACTTCCTGGTTGCACCATGAGAAGAGGATGGCTGCATCAAAGCTCCCAAACAAAAGGTTAGTAAAGTATGTTAACATAAAGATAGAACAAAGAGTTTTGGTACACATTTTAAGGTGTCTAGTATTGATATATGCATTTGCAATTACTCAACTTTGTTCAGTGTGGTCATAGAATGAGTAAACATGTTGACGGCAACAATAGTGACCGGCGGGATAACGCAGTGCATCTAGGTATACACATACATAGGTCTTGTTCTACTTAACTTTCTACTCTGTTCTTTATTTTAGTTTCACTTTGAGTCAAGTTCTGGATATGTTGGATCAAGGCATGCAACATTGCAGTTATCCCTCAAAATGAGAAAGATGCTGTCCTCAGTGATAGATATGGACTATAAGGGGGAAACAGGCCATTTGCCAGCCAGGCTGTTGAATGCATATGCTGAACCTATGCAAACAGATCATGACAGGAACAACGTTATCAGTGATGACTTATCCCTTAACTTCTATGGGATACGTGGGACGCTAGCGTCCCACCTGCGGGACACAGCCAGTGAAATATCAGGGCGGCAAATTCAAAAACAACAAAATGTCATAATTCAACTTTCTAACATACAACTATTTTACACCATTTTAAAGATACACTTCTCCTTGATGTAACCACATTGTCCGATTTCAAAAAGGCTTTACAGCGAAAACAAAACATTAGATTATGTTAGGAGAGTACATAGACAAAAAATAATCACACAGCCATTTTCCAAGCAAGGACGTGTCAATAAAACCCCAAACACAGCTAAATGAAGCACTAACCTTTGACGATCTTCATCAGATGACACTCCTAGGACATTATGTTACACAATACATGTATGTTTTGTTCGATAAAGTTAATATTTATATCCAAAAACAGCATTTTACATTGGTGCGTGATGTTCAGAAAATGTATTCCCACCAAAAATTCTGGTGAATGTGCACATCAATTTACAAAAATACTCATCATAAACGTTGACAAAATATATAACAATTATTTAAAGAATTATAGATAGACTACTCCTGGATGCAACCGCTGTGTCAGATTTTAAAATAGCTTTACGGAGAAAGCACATTTTTCACTATTCTGAGTACATAGCTCAGCCATCACAGTGAGCTATACAGACACCCGCCAAGTTCGGGGCAACCTAAACTCAGAATTAGTATTAGAAATATTCTCTTATCTTTGCTGATCTTCGTCAGAATGCACTCCCAGGACTGCTACTTCCACAAGAAATGTTGTTTTTGTTTGAAATAATCTATATTTATGTACAAATACCTCCGTTTTGTTTGTGCTTACAGATCACTTATCCAAAGGCATAACGCGCGAGCGCGGAACCAGAGACGAAAAGTCAAAATGTTCCATTACCGTACTTAGAAGCATGTCAAACGCTGTTTAAAATCAATCTTTATGGTATTTTTTATGTAAAATTGCGATAATATTCCAACGGGACAATAGCATATTCATTCAAGACGAAAAAGAGGTAACGGTGCGCTCGCGGGACCGAGCAACTGAGCTCCTATACTCTGCCCAGTGACAGGAGAATGCTCAAACCACTTTCTGAAGGCTGTTGACAGCCAATGGAAGCCTTAGGAAGTGCAACGTCACCCCACAGACACTGTAGTTTCGATAGAGAATCAAAAGAAGAACTACAATTCTGACTTTCCACTTCCTGCTTGGATTTTTCTCAGGTTTTTGCCTGCCATATGAGTTCTGTTATACTCACAGACACCATTCAAACAGTTTTAGAAACTTCAGAGTGTTTTCTATCCAAAACTACTAATAATATGCATATTCTAGTTTCTGGGCCAGAGTAGTAACCTGTTTAAATTGGGTACGTTTTTCATCCGGCCGTGAAAATACTGCCCCCTACACCCCAACAGGTTAAGGTTCTCTGAGCTCAAGTCATGCCATTTCAGGAATGGCTGTCAGTGGATGAGAGCATGATCTGATACTATGGCCAACATGGATGTAAACAATACATTTTTATCAGGCAAGTCAGTTGAGAATAAATTCTTATTTACAATGACAGCCTAGGAACAGTGGGTTAACTGCCTTGTTCAGGGGCAGAACAACAGATTTTTACCTTGTCAGCTCGGGGATTCGATCTAGCAACCTTTCAGTTACTGGCCCAACGATCTAACCACTAGGCTACCTGCCACCCCTTTCATAAGAGGTAAACCAATCCTTTTTGGTTACAAGCTATGGAGCCTTGCCTCATCCAGTGGTTACATGTATCACTGCATAGCCAGTTGTAGCTCAATCTTGGGTGCAACGATCATGTTCCCGCACTGACTGACTGTGTGGAGGCTCATTGATTTAACGTTACGTTAGCCTACATGATACACTAGTGAAGTAATAAAATATATAGCTGTTGGCTATATTACCCACGACTTACCGTTTTTTGTGCAGCTTCAAATGTCGAACAAAGTTGGAAATTGTTGCACCCTTTTTGTCAGCTGGCACAGTTTGATTGGCTGCTGTCCGATTCAAACTGTAATCCGTTAAATGAAGAGTTGATGCGCTGCACACTTTTTTTAATAGCATCATTTTTAATATTTGGGCTTGGGGAGGGTATCAAGTCAGGTCGAGTCATAAGGCTCAAGTCCAAGTCAAGTCACGAGTCATTGGTGTTAAAGTCAAAGTTGAGTTGCAAGTCATATTTGTGACTCGAGTCTGACTCGAGTCCAAGTCATGTGACTTGAGTCCACACCTCTGATGGGAACTCTGGATAGATGAGGCAAAATTGTCTGTTTGATGTCCCATTCAAGCCACAGAAGGACTTCATGAAGTTACCCAGGGGAACCTCTGAGGTTCTGACCCAAGGAGACAAGTTGCTGGTCCTTTAGAAAGACAATAACATTGTCACAGTGGCAACAAACATGAAGGAGAAATACAGTGAGACCTCTGTCAAGAGATGGAACAAGGAGCGACATGCCTTTGAAAAAGTCCCACAACCAAACTGCATCAACTGATACAATGAGCACATGGGTGGTGTTGACCTTCACGACCTACAGGTTTCAAGATACCATATCTCCATCAGGTCTAAGAACTGGTGGTGGCCCATCTTTGCATGGTCTCTCAACAGTGCACTCGTAAACATACATTTATTTTACAGAGACGTAATGGGAGGGACCATCGACCTGCTCACCTTCTCACGGATAGTGGTACTGTCTCTTATGCAAAAGTTTGGCCCGAAACCACTGAGATCTCTACTGGTTGCTACTGTTGAAGATCAGGCAAGATATGACAAAGCTTCTCAGTGGC
This sequence comes from Salmo salar, assembly GCF_965601325.2. NCBI lineage: Eukaryota > Metazoa > Chordata > Actinopteri > Salmoniformes > Salmonidae > Salmo > Salmo salar. The sequence continues at coordinate 27,799,182 of NC_138314.1, read as the reverse complement.
CAATCAACACGATGCACTGATTCCAGAGATGTCGTCATTGTGACAAACGCACTACCTATGCATGTGAGAAATGCAAAGTGCCACTGCACATTGAGTGCTTCAAGATATACCATGGACAGTAGAAAATTAGATAAGAGTGAATGAAAAAGGGCTGAATAAGCCAATAAAAGAAAAATAGACAGGTCAAAGGTTAGAGAAGCAGTACAACGGACTCTGGGAAGAAATGAAAAGTTGACGAACAAGGGAAAAATACAATCAATGACTGAAATGTTTTTGGAAAAGAAGGTCAATTGATTCAAGACATACTGGATTAGAATGGTACGTCTGACTGATCGTAATTCAAAATAATGACGCACAAACTAATCGTGCACTTGGTTCTGAAGCCTACCTCTATGATATATCTGTATGTATGTGTATAATATATTTATTTTTTATTTTGTTCAGTGTAGGCTTCTACTTGAATACATATTCTACAGGCTACCTCTATCCTAAATGTTACCTTTATGTTCAGTGTGAATGAATCACATGACTGCTATATGGTTCTTAGTGAATGTTGCACTAAAATGACAATGACAATGTAACAATAAATATTGCACTAAAGTACAAGTTCAAATGTTACAATAAAGTTACTATATAATGTTTCAATACATGTTGCACTAAAGTAACAATGTTACAATGTATGGTGCAATAAAGTAACAATGTTGAAATGCTTTGATGGTTGTTTTTTTTGTTTTGTCTTTGATCGCAGTATTCATATCAGTGTTGTATAAGGGTTTTTGATACATAAAATAGTCACAGTAGAATGTGATGGGGCATTCTAGTGGCAATGCTGGGGACTGCCAGTGACAGTTTTAAATGTGTTAACAACTGGGCTGGGATAAATAAAAATGTTGATGACTGCTTAGGAGAAATATTTTAATTCAGTATACATCACATTATCCCATCATAAAACCCACTTTTTCACCTACTTTTCCATTAAATAAAAAAAAAATAATGATTGATTATTTCAAAGGGTTACTAATAAGACATGATTTGGATATTTTCATGTCTGGGAAAAATGTGGGATTAAATGGGTTAAAGAGGCGGCGCATGTTATTGGCTGCCTGACGACCCTTAGTAAACCCTGTGATAGTTGACTTCTCTAGCTACGCAGTTGTTGTCATAGCAACATGAGACACATTCGCTAGCCAGCTACCACCTGACAAAGTTATTACACAAACGTTGCAAACTTAACTTAGTTGTAAAATAAAAATGTTGTTTATAAAAGCTAGATAAACTTTTAACAACATGTAGGTTATACTGAACACCACTGAAGAGATAATCAGTTAGCTAGCTAACAGTTGTGATGATGACTTACTTAGCTAGCAGCTAACGTTAATTGTAACGTTAACTTACTGTTCCAGTCACCCAGCTATCTCGAAAGCTAGTTCACTAGCTAGCTAGCTTGTTGGTGCTCTGTTGTCGAAGTTCATAATGATCACAAATAATTTGATCCAATGTTCCTCAAAACTCCTTGAAGTTGTGGATAAATCCTCTTGACCAGTTCACTTATTCCATACATTCCCCGGTGCTAATCTTGCATTTGAGCAACGTGAACATTCTTCCAGTTCAGCCATTTTAAGCTGCATCTTCTCCAGTTTTGAAGAACAGTTGTTGATTTTCCGTGTGCTTTGCCTATTTTCACCTTGCAGATTGTCCAATTTAGTAGACAGATTGTCAATCACTTTCATCCTTCTCTCAACGTCGATTGTAAGAGCTTCAAAAGTCTCTTAATGTTTTCTATTGAGTGGTTCCACCGCCTCAGTTAACACCCGTTGTAGCATATCCTTGAGAGAGTTCTGTTGCTTGGCTAACACCTCAGAGATTGCGCCAGCTATAAAGGCCTCAGTTTCAGTGCTGAAGGCTGTCTTCTGACACTTAACTATTGGGGGAAGAAGTAGAAGAGACGTTTTTCTTGCCTCCTTGGGTAGTCGGCATCGTTAGTCAGTCTTGGGTTCATTTTTTAAGAGTTCATTATCAAAATAATATAATAAAATAGGAAAAAATAGGTATTGGGTTTGCAGAACTCTATAGCTCCCATAACGCCAGTTGGTCACGTGACGTCCCTGGCTTCAGTAATTTTGACATCTTCACATTGCGGTTTTGATTCTGAATGGTAGGGTGAGGTGTTATATCTAGCCTAGCTGTAGAAGAACGCACATCTGCACAGTTTCACATTGTACATCACTCTGTCGTTTAATGACATGTGCCACTCATCCTGACAACCCATTCATCCGTAAAGCAGCACACTGTCATAAACCATAACAACGTACAGTATGACGTACAGCACGTCGTACCATACATAACATTTCCCCCCCTTTCCAAAACCAGGGACTGGTACCATATATAAAATGTCCATAGGGCAAGAACCTAGAGTGATACCTGTAAGAAAGAAAACATTAACCCCTAAACGGAAGAACTCTCCAAACTAGCCATTTCAGTCCATTAACCTGGAGGTTGACTAAGACACCTACCGGAGCCTAAGAATGAAAAGAGGTTAAGTAGTCCCCCAGATGAGCAGGGCGAGTTCGTGCCCGCATAGGCCTTTCTTCAACCGCCACCGCTTGTGGCTCTGGCCCTTGGGGAGCCCGCAGAGGCTGGGGCTCGGGTGGTAGTGGTGGGGGAGGTCCATCCGGTGGCGTCTCTGGCCTGCATGTCTGTTCTGTGTGCATTCGTATTCCTTGAGGGGCAGGGACTTTTCTGAGGCGGCTGGCGTGCCAGCGTGATCCATTGCTCAACATGAATGTGGCGGGCCCCAGTTGTCGACTGACCTGCAGGGGGTCCGACCAGAATGAGGCCATTTTGTTGCACCGCTGAGGCCATCGGGCTCGGACCCAGTCAGACACTTGGATGATCGACTTCTTCACCCTGTGTGCCTTGTCAAAACGTTGTTTCATTTCTCTTTGGTGCCTGGTCACTGCCTGCTTTTCTTGGGTACACCTAGTCGCCGGTTCTGCAACTCTCTGTGTTCTGAGTCTGTCCAGTGGCAGTTCCATCTCACGACCTAGCATGAGGGAATCCGGGGAGACCTGTGTTGTTGTGTGTTTGCTTGCTCTGTAGTGCATTAGCGTTTGATTCAAAGCAGTTTGGAACGTGCACCCCTGGACCAGGTGCGCTCTGATGCCGTTCTTCAGCGTTTGGTTGAAGCGTTCCACCCCTCCGTTAGCTTGTGGGTTGTAGGCCGTGTGGATGTGTTTGATTCCCTTGTTGCTGAGATATGAGGAGAACTCGGGCAGAGATTAGCTGGGACCCATTGTCCGTGGTAAGGGTGAGGGGCAGGCCCCACCTTGTGAACAGACTGTCTAGGATGTCCACGATGGCCTGTGCTGTGACAGTTCCGACAGTAACCACTTCTGGCCACTTAGAGTGGAGGTCATACACCACCACCAGGAAGCGCTGATGGTGAGGGACTGCGTGACCATGGATCTCGCCACAGATGTCCAGTTGGATGTGCTCCCAGGGGCGGGACGGCCATGCGAGAGGCTGCAGGGGGGGTGGGGCGGCCATGCGAGAGGCTGCAGGGGGGGTGGGGCGGACTGTCCTGTTTTCCCACTGAGGAGGCATGCAGCACAATCCCTGACCAGGGCTTCAATGTCGTGGTCGATGCCTGGCCACCACACAAGGTCTCGACATCGCTGTTTGACCTTCACTAAGCCCAAGTGCCCCTCGTGCGCCATGGATAGAACACGTGCACGCAGACCACTTGGGACCACAGTGCAAAACCCTCGAGAGACACAGACTTCTTCCCAGCAAGACAGTTCGTGCTTCACCCTGGCGAAAGTCCCCAGCTCTTCCGGCACATGTGCTGGCCATCCAGTGCATATGTAGGGTGCGCAGGGTAGACAGTGTGGGATCCTGTTCCGATGCTTGCTTCAGCTCCTCCAGTGAGACGACTGACTGAAGAGGAGCGTAAAGCATTTGTACGAGCTCTGTTTCGTTGTCGTCTGGCAAGACGGTCGGAGTAGGAGCGTCAAAGGAGCATGAGAGGAGGTCTGCCACCACGTTATCCCTCCCTGGAGTGAACTTCAGCTGATAGTCGTACTGTCTGAGGCGGTCGGCCCATCTGTGCAGCCGAAGTGGCTTGTGGCCAGTTCCTGATGCCGACAGTAGCGTTGTGAGGTGGTCGGTTCGGAACGTGAACAGATGGCCATAGAGGTAGAGGTGCCACCTTTCGCACGCCCAGACACAGGCCAGTGCTTCTCGTTTGCCCACAGAGTACCGTTGTTCTGTGGGGCTCAGGGCCCTTGAGGCGAAGGCGACGGGCCTCTCAATGCCATTCTGCAGCTGTGAGAGGACAGCTCCTAGTGCTCCAGCTGAGGCATCACATGTGACAATGGTGGGGCAGACGGGCTCAAAGTGAGCCAAGACTGGGGCTGTGGTGAGCTGGCTCTTCAGTGAGCGGACCGCGTCTGAGCAGGCTGCCGTCCAGGCCCATGGCTCATCCTTCTTGAGGAGCTGGCAAAGGGGAGCTGTGGTCTGGGAGTAGTGGGGCAGAAACCGGAGGTAGTAAGCTGTCATGCCCAAGAATGATGCCACCTGAGAGGCTGAGGTCGGTTCCGGGATCCTGTGGACAGCTTCAATGTTCGACATGAGTGGGGCGATGCCGTTGGCCGACAGGCGGAACCCCACAAACTCGACGGCTAGAGCTGCAAAGGTGCACTTTCCACCGTTAAGGGTCAGGTTGTTCTGCAGTAGAGCGCTGAATACTCTGTGGAGTCGATAATCATGGATGTGGAGGTCAGGGCCGTGGACCACGATGTCATCCAGATAGACCGCCACCCCAGGTATTCCAGCGAGGATGGTGCTCATCACCTTCTGGAAGCAGCTGGGGGCGGAGCTAAGTCCAAAAGGCATGCGTGTATATCTGAACACGCCAGCATTTGTGACAAAGGTAGTGAGATCTCTGCTAGCTGCATGGAGGGGTACCTGAAGATAACCCTGACGAAGGTCAAGCTTCGTGAAGATCGTGGAGCCATGGAATTGTGCGGTCAGCTCCTCAGCTGTAGGCAAGGGGTACTTATCCGGGACAACGGCCTTGTTCACAGCACGGAGATCCACGCAGGTCCGGATTCCACCTGACTTTTTGGTTGCAATGACTAAGTTTGAAATCCAGGGGGCAGCGTTGACTGGCTCAATGATGCCTGCATCCAACTGTGCCTGGAGATCTTTTGTGACGTCATCACGCAGTGCAAAGGGAATGCACCGCAGGGGCTGCATGACTGGGGTCACTTCCGGATTCACTAGGGGCCTGTGAGTAAAGGCTGTGAGGCAGCCCAGTCCATCAAACAGAGTTGGCCAGTTCTGTTGCCATGTGCAGGTAACCTGGTGGATAGCTGACCCACTGTCATCTCTCAGCGTGAATCCCAAGCCTGTGAAGAGGTCGAGGCCCAAGAGGTTGGCATCCCGCTTTGCAACATGAAATGTGAATGATGGCAGATGCTTGGTGCCGTAGTGTACTGGGACCTGGAGGGTGCCTACAATGTCTATCTTGGATCTACCGTACCCACACAGGGCATTGGAGGGCTGTTGGAGTGGTAGGTGACTGAAAAACTTGTAGTAAGTGGCAAGGTTGAGCAATGACACCGTAGCGCCAGTATCCAGCAGCAAAGGCAAACCCACCTCACCCAGCTGCACAGTGCATGTCCTGAATGACACATGGTTGGTGGAGACAGTTCGAATTTCCGTGCGTTCATGTTGAGAGCGAGATGAAAATAAGGGCCTGTGCTGGGTGGAGCTAGTAACTGGGGCAGAACGACACACTTTCGCAAAGTGATTGTATTTTGAACAGTTCTTGCGTATTTTCCCACGGGCTGGGCAGTTTGAAGCCCTTGAATTGTGAGAGCTAGCCCCACAGTTGCCACAGCTACTTCTGTTTGTTTGTCTGTGTGCCTGCTGCACGGGCATGCCGGTGTCTGTGTCCATGCAGCTATCAACGTGGGAGGCCATGCGCAGCGCGTGATCGTTGTAGTGCGCCTGCTCAGGCTGAAGCTGCTGTGTGAGAATGGCTGGGGGCCGAGTGTATGCTGCAGATCTGTCTGTTAGCATAGTAGAGCATTCCAACGCCGCTTCAACCTGGAGTGCTATTTTAATAGCTCCATCTAGTTGTAAATTATCCGATTCCAAAAGCAGATTCTCCCTTGTCTTTTCACATAACGTCCCCTCTATCAACTGATCCCTGATGATCTCGCCCTGAAGTGTCCCATAGTTACAAGAGCTAGCCAAATCCCTCAGATTAGCCACGTAGCTTTGAATGGACTCACCCGGCCGTTGGTGTCTCTTCCGTAGCCGGTAGCGTCGGAGGAGCACTCGCTCTTTCCCGGCGAAGTGGTTCCGTAGGAGGCTGACTGCAGCAGTGAATGTAGGAGCCGATCCAAGCGCTCTGAAAATCCTCTGTCCCTCTGTACCGAGGCAGTGACGGAGCAGTGCTGTCCTCCGCTTGTCAGAGATTGTAGAAAAGTCCATAGCTTCGATATAAGTGTTAAAGCTTTCAAGCCAGATATTCCACGGGACTGGAGGTTCGCCAGGCACGGCGAGGAATGGTGCTGGCGGTGGTAAACTGAATTCAGCTATCTTCGTCGCCAATGTTATATCTAGCCTAGCTGTAGAAGAACGCACATCTGCACAGTTTCACATTGTACATCACTCTGTCGTTTAATGACATGTGCCACTCATCCTGACAACCCATTCATCCATAAAGCAGCACACTGTCGTAAACCATAACAACGTACAGTATGACGTACAGCACGTCGTACTATACATAACATGAGGGTTCAAACTATTTTTACTCATTGCATTGTCAAAGATAATGTATATCAGGAATCAAGGTAAGACCCAGATGCAGACATGTCGAATTGACAATGGTTTAATATTCCAACAGGGGCAGGCAATAGACAGGTCAAAGCAGGCAGGGGTCAGTAAACCAGAGGTGGGGCAACGGTACTGGACGGCAGACAGGGTTAGGGTAGGCAGAGGTCAACAATCCAGAGGTGGGGCAAAGATACAGGTCGACAGGCAGGCTCAGGGGCAGGCAGAGTGGTCAGGCAGTTGAGCTCAGAGTCAGGACAGGCAAGGGTCAAAACCAGGAAGGCGAGAACAAGAGAGACTGGGAAAAGCAGGAGCTGAGAACAAAAACGGTGGTTGTCCTGACAAACAAGACGAACTGGCAACGGACAAACGGAGAACACAGGTATAAATACACAGGGGATAATGGGGAAGATGGGCAACAACCAAGGACAGATATAACAGATCAAGGTGTGACAATGTACGTGCAATTTACCGGATGTCAGTTTTATTCTCAGAAGATGAAATAACTTCCATTACAGAGAGGGTGTGGACCAATCCTTTCTTGCTTTGCCAGTGATTTGGGGGCCACCATACAGTTTGGTCTTTGAGCAAGTTCTCTGGAATAACACCTACAGTACTTCCTTTTAATTTTCCATCCACATTGCTTTGGCCCCATATCCTCTGAGATTAGAACCTGGGGAAATAGACATTAGACAATACAGTTCCCCCCCTTTACTTTTTCAAAACTGTGTTGTGTTACAGCCTGAATTTAGAATTGATAAAATGTTGATATTTTTTTTTGTCATTGGCCTACACACAATTGCTCATAATGTCAAAGTGGAATTATGTTTTTCGAAATTAATTAAAAATGAAAAACTGAAATGTCTTGAGTCAATATGTATTTAACCCTTTTGTTAAGGCAAGCCTAAATAAGTTAAGGAGTAAAAATGTGTTTAACAAGTCACATAATAAGTTGCATGGACTCACTGTGTGAAATAGTGTATAACATGATTTTCAATGACAACCTCATCTCTGTATCCCACACATATAATTTTCTATAAGGTCCCTCAGTCGAGCAGTGAATTTAAAACACTGATTCAACCACAAAAAAACAGGGAGATTTTCCAGTGCCTCACAAACCTATTGGTAGATGGTTAAAAATAAAAAAAAGCAGACATTGAATATCCCTTTGAGCATGGTGGAGTTATTCATTTCAAGGAAACTGCTCAGGGATTTCACCATGAGGCCAATGGCGACTTTAAAACAGTTACAGAGTTTAAAGGCTGTGATAGGAGAAAACTGAGGATGGATCAACAACATTGTAGTTACTCCACAATACTAACCTAATTGACAGAGTGAAAAGGAGGAAGCCAGTAAATAATAAATAATATTCCAAATCATGCATCCTGTTTGCAACATGGCACTAAAGTAATACTGCAAAAAAATTGGGAAAGCAATTAACTAAATACAAAGTGTTATGTTTGGGGGAAATCCAATGCAACACATTACTGACTACCACTCTCCATAATTTCAAGCATAGTGGAAGCTGCATCATTTTATGTGTATGCTTGTAATCATTAAGGACTGGGGAGTTTCAGGATAAAATATAAACAGAATGGAGCTAAGCACAGTTAGGACAATAACCTAAAACACAAAGCCAAATCTACACTTGAGTTGCTTGCCAAGAAATCAGTGAATGTTCCTGAGTGACCAAATTTCAGTTTGACTAAAATTGGATTAAAAATCTATGACAAGACCTGGTAATGGTTGTCTAGCAATTATCAACAACCAATTTGACAGAGCTCGAAGAATTTTGAAAAGAATAATTGGCAAATGTTGCACAATCCAGGGGTGGAAAGCTCTTCAAGACCCACAAAGACTCACAGCTGTAATTGCTGCCGAAGATGCTTCTACAAAGTATTGACTCAGAGGTGTGAATACTTATGTAATTTCTATAAACATGTTTTCACTTTGTCATTATGGGGTAGTGTGTGGAGATGGGTGAACAAAACATGTATTTAATTTTGAATTCATGCTGTAACACAACAAATTGTGGAATAAGTCAAGGGGTATGAATACTGTCCGAAGGCACTGTAATATAAACCATACTTTAAATCTAAACTATTCCAATAGATCTGATCTTACTTGTCAAAATTGTGCATCTGTCATGCCCTGACCATAGAGAGCCCTTGGTTCTCTATGGTGTTGTAGGTCAGGGTGTGACTAGGGGGTGTTCTAGTCTTTTCATTTCTATGTTGGTGCTCTTGGTATGGTTCCCAATTAGAGGCAGCTGATGTTCGTTCTAATTGGGGATCATACTTAAGTTCTCCATTGTTCCCACCTGGGTTGTGGGATATTGTTTTGTGTATGTGCATGTAGCACCACTACTTTCACGGTTCGTTGTTGGTTTATTGTTTTGTAGAAGTTTCACTGTTTATTAAAAGATGTGGAACTCTAATCACGCTGCGCCTTGGTCCGCTCTGTACGACGATTGTGACAGCAACAGATGGGTCTCTATGTATTGTCTAAAATAGGGCAGACACAGCCTTGCTGGTCCTCAGAAGAAATCATCTCTATTTTGCATTAGTGGATATTTGAGATGCTTGCGACGTTGAAGTCTTCCGAGGCACATGGAAGAATGAAGAAGTTGTCAGTTTGAGTATGGTGAATACAAGTTTTCCATCGTCTCTTATTTCTTTGATAAATGCATATTTGTCCTAGAGGAGGAAGCAACCATCTCGCATGTTATTCTTGATGTATGGTGGGATGTTCTTGGCAGTATGCTTTGCTTACTGTGATTCAGACAATTGTACTCGTCAATTACACCAATGGATTATGTAGGCGTTCGATGGCAAGTTTAAGTCACTGCAGATGTTTCTCAAACTCAAAGCAATTAAGGTCATTGAGAGAGCAGTTGTAAAATGCAACATCTGCCGAGTGAGTGAGACCATGTACAGTACATCGTAAACTGTAAATGTATCACCATATACACTCATGCTCATCTCAAAAAAGTGCATCAGCAGCTTTTTGGCGTAATGCCTCCTCCTCATCTCAATCTAGCAAAATTGACATGGCTACACTAAAGGTCATAAAATGGTGATATACCTTTTTGGAAACAACATCCTTCAATACTATGGGACCTGTGTAGAGCAGAAACTGCCTGTACTCAGTGGCCTTCCATTGGTCAGGTTCTAGCAGTGACCAAGCATACCATATGTACTGTATATAATCGGATAGACACCCTGAACTACAAGAAACGCAATCAAAAAATATATAGCCATCCGAGGGCTAGTCATGTAGGCCAATTAATTGAATTCACCATCATTTCTGTCTGGCTGTGTCCCCTCAGAGTGCCACACTACCCTTCAGTTCCAAGAGCCTTTAATATGACATCTTTCACATGCAAAATATCCGCTATGGGATTTAAAGCATTTTAGCATGGCTCGCACTGGTGCATCACAAAGACAGTTTTATTGTGACATGGTAATGACGATTTGTCAGATTGATACCTGAAACCAGGAGGTCACTCGGGTAATCATCCACAGGGACTGGCTTAACCTCTCCAGTGAATATGGCAACAAATGGATGGAAATCATTCAATCTTAGGCCATAGGCCAAAGTTGTCAGCTAAATTATTTGAAGAATGGAACACCAATGTTGATTTTCAAATCGATTGAATCCTCAATGAAATCTGGACTCTCAACCAGAGTCTTCACTATACCCTGCTCAACACCAAAATATGCATAGTTACCCTCACATTTCTCAAAGTGTTGTGCTCTGTCTGTATGCATAGTTACCCTCATATTCTCAAAGTGTTGTACTCTGGGTGTATACATAGTTACCCTCATATTCTCAGTGTTGTACTCTCTGGGTGTATACATAGTTACCCTTACATTTCTCAGTGTTGTACTCTCTGGGTGTGTACATAGTTACCCTTACATTTCTCAGTGTTGTACTCTGGGTGTGTACATAGTTAACCTTACATTTCTCAGTGTTGTACTCTCTGGGTGTGTACATAGTTACCCTTACATTTCTCAGTGTTGTACTCTCTGGGTGTGTACATAGTTACCCTTACATTTCTCAGTGTTGTACTCTCTGGGTGTATACATAGTTACCCTCACATTTCTCAGTGTTGTACTCTCTGGGTGTATGCATACGTGTGCGTGCATCTTTTGGAACATTAAGCCCCTCTTCTCTGAGAATGACCAATAATCCACTTACTGCACCCCTGGTGAGGTTGTTTTCATTTGCCCAAGATGCCAGCTTCACACAAACAACCCTTTGTTGTAGTGTGTGAAGCAGCATATTCTCAAACTATCAAACAACCATTCAATTGACAACTAGCTTGATTGAGCCTCCGCCATGTATAGTATATCTCACTAGGTCAGCATATTTAGGCCTCCATATATCCACTAGTTCCAAGATATTCATGACTTCCTTAAATTTGATAGTTTCAATGTTTGCAACACTATGATTCTGTTATTTATTTAACTAGGCAAGCCAGTTCAGAACAAATTCTTATTTACAATGACAGCCTACCGGTTCAGGGGCAGAACAACAGATTTTTACATTGTCAGCTCGGGGATTCAATCCAGCAACCTTTCGGTTACTGGCCCAACGCTCTAACCACTAGGCTACCTGTCACCACATCATAACCGCCCCACCACTAGGCTTCCTGCCGCCCCCACTCTAACCGTCATAACTACCTGCCGTTAGTTATAACAGTACTGGTTGATTACTTTTTACAAATCCAAATATGTTTCAAACAGATTCATCATACCAATACATTGACAAATTACGTTGAAACAACGTTGATTCAACCAGTTTGTGCCCAATGAAGGATTGTTTGACTGGGCAAGGCTCCAAACTCGCATAAACAAACAACGGTGAGTGTTTAATTAACACAGCGAACTAACTAATGCCTCAACTAAACAGCTTGTAGCTGTTTTGTTCGATTATAGAGGGAGTTAGGCTCTCATCCTGTTACTTTATGAACTTGAGAAACAAGACAACCAGCAGAGAGGGGTTTTTAAAGAGGTTCCTACTGCACAGTCAGAGCTGCTATTCTGATGGAGAGGAGCCTTAAAGCAGGTCGCCCATTAAGCCCGACTCTAAGAGCACAAATCAATGCACATTAACAGGTTAAAAGAGGACGGCAAGGGGGTTACATTTATGTCCCACATTGCAATATTATTGGCTTGGGTCTCCTATTCTGTTTGTAAGAGAGGGAGAGTGCTTAAAAGAACTCCTCTGTATTGATGGGCTTGCTCTCTCTAAGGAAGGAAGCACTTTGTAGCCTCTAGCCTCTCATATGAACTGCACATTTTCCATCATAATGCTGCTGTAACAGACAAAGATGTGAGTGTTTTTGGGGGATGCAGTAAGAATGAAGAAAAAAGAGGTAAAGAGTGGTCTCCTTACTGAGACTGAATGGCTCTGGATGAAAAAGTGGCGTACAAAAAAACAACAACAGAAAAACGATCTGGTTGCAAGAACATTGAGGGAAAGCAGAAAATGAAAAGCCATACTTGAATTGACGAGATCAATGCAGGTGCTTCCCAAGAGGCCTGGTCAGGTAAATGGCCCAACTGAACTGCAGGGAGAGGTGAGAACAATGATGTTAAATACTATTATAAAGGTAGTTCGGGTAGTGAGAAGTTCCTGTAAAAAAAAAAGACATGCAGAGTGACGCTAAGGAGGGAGTAGGATGTGTTTTGGGTAAGTGGTGGTGGAGGTGGTTGGTTCTTCTATCCTTGTGGGGTTCAGGGTTACAATTAGGGTAAGGAGTTGGGTTAGGGGTTAAAATTAGGGTTAGAATTAGGTTTATGGTAAGGGTTTAGGGTTACGGCTTAGAGAAAATACTATTTTTTTTATGGAAATACATTTTAGGCCCCCACGAGGATAGAAGAGCATAACGTGTGTGTGTGTTTGTGTGTGTAGCTGAGGACAGTCTGTGTTCTGTATACAGACACTGGTGTGTGTGTGTGTGTGTGTGTGTGTGCCGGGAGATGGACAGGCAGCAGACAGAGCGAGGTGGCCTGCAAGGCCTCACCTCTCCACTGGAGTGGTAAATCAGCCATCAGCCATGTGACGTGCCCACTGCCCTCTGCTCAGCCCACTGAGACATGACCCACCCTACCCTATCCCATCCCCTCCGCATCACATCCCTCTCCCTCCCCCCTCCCCAACGGAGCTTTGATATCCCTACTCGCTCGGCTGCTCAGGCAATGGGAGGGGGCACACCCGCAGCAGCATTCCTCTAAAGCAGTGGAACGAAGCAGCTGAACATATCCCATCATGCAACAAAAGCCCAGGAGACACGCTGGCCTTTGTGAGCAGACAGGCATGCTGTTCTGTTCACCCCTCAGCCCCTCAGCCCTTCGGCCCGATAGCATTGGGTCATCAGCTGAACCCAGCTCTGACCTGGTGGTAGCCAACAACTGCTTCCTGTCTGCTAGCATTATCGCGGCCAGCAGTGAGGCTAAGCCACTCACACTACAGGGCCAGGCCAGGGCACACTGACCTGCACAGGGAAGGGGTGACTACCTATGGCCTGGTCCAGTATGGATCCCTGCTAGACGAAACAAAGGCAGGATCTCCTCAAGATTAAACAAGTTGGGTAACAAGGGGTAGTTGGTGGGTGGAGTCAAGATGGATAGAACCAGTTTCAATTAAAGGAAGAGGTCAGAATGGACCAGTATGACCATGGGAACATCAATCAAACCTGGCAAAAGATAAGCACGTTTCCTGTTACAGACAGAGGCCCATTTCTTAAAGGCTATAGCAATGAGATGAGTAATATAAATATAGTACCACTGACAGAGAGTAGCAGTCTTCTAACTGTCAGTGGATCTGACCACCCCTCTAAAGCTTAACGGTGTCATTTGGCAGTGTCTCTGTCTGTGCTGTCTGTATTAGTGGTGTCAGACTTAGTGGTGTCAGATTTAGTGATGTCAGAGTTAGCGGTGTCAGATTTAGTGGTGTCAGTGTAGAGTTAGTAATGTCAGAGTTAGCGGTGTCAGAGTTAGTGGTGTCAGATTTAGTGGTGTCAGTGGAGAGTTAGTAATGTCAGAGTTAGCGGTGTCAGATTTAGTGGTATCAGAGTTAGCGGTGTCAGTGTGGTCTGTGACATCAGTCAACAGCAACACACTGTGGTGTAACTATAGCATATTAGAGGCTCAGGAGCAGAGCAGGCATCATGTTATAGAGTAGAGCTGCACTGCCTTGCCTCCATCACCTCCTGCCATGGGTTACAATAAGCACCAGCACAAACACACACAGCCTCAGCCTCAGTGCAGTCCTCTGGGAGCCTCACGCTGTTGCACTGGTACTCAATGAGCTTGCATCACTCCACACACAGCAGAGCTGGAACAGACCAAACCTCTGTCAGGAAGGCAGAGGGACTAAGGCTTTTACTTCTTCCAAGGAGGATTGAAACTATCCTCACAGGATTAACAGCTGGCGTTAAGTATGAAGTTTATACACACCGCATATTTATTTATGTGCTGGATTCTTGATATTGCTCACTCTAATATATCTACTGCTGTACACATCATTCTTAGTTTATCTTTGCGTAAATTCATCCTGTGTATATACTGTACGTATAGGTTGCATTTGGATTACCGGTACAGTGCTATTCGGGTTGTTAACCTCAAAGTCTAAGCCATTTTTGGCTGCTTTTCCTTCACTCTGCAGTCCAACTTATCCCAAACCATCTCAATTGGGTTGAGGTCGGGTGATTGTGGAGGCCAGGTCATCTGATGCAGCACTCCATTACTCTCCTTCTTGGTCAAATAGCCCTTACACAGCCTGGAGGTGTGTTGGGTCATTGTCCTGTTGAAAAACAAATGATAGTCCCACTAAGCGCAAACCAGATGGGATGGCGTATTGCCGCAGAATGCTGTGCTAGCCATGGTGGTTAAGTGTGCCTTGAATTCTAAATAAGTCACCGACAGTGTCACCAGCAAACCATCCCCACACCATCACACCTCCTCCTCTATGCTTCATGGTGGGAACAACACATGCAGAGATCATCCGTTCACCTTCTCTGCATCTCACAGTTGGAACCAAAAATCGAAAATTTGGACTCATCAGAACAAAGGACAGATTTCCACCAGTCCAATGTCCATTGCTTGTGTTTATTGGCCCAAGTAAGTCTCTTCTTCTTATTGGTGTTCTTTAGTAGTGGTTTCTTTGCACCAATTCGACCACGAAGGCCTGATTCACGCAGTCTCCTCTGAACAGTTGATATTGAGATGTGTTTGTTATTTGAACTCTGAAGCATTTATTTGGGCTGCAATCTGAGGTGCAGTTAACTCTAATGAACTTATCCTCTGCAGCAGAGGTAACTCTGGGTCTTCCTTTCCTGTGGCGGTCCTCATGAGAGCCAGTTTCAGTTTGATGGTTTTTGCGACTGCACTTGAAGAAACTTTGAAAGTTCTTGAAATCTTCCGGATTGACTGACCTTCATGTCTTAAAGTAATGATGGGCTGTCATTTCTCTTTGCTTATTTGAACTGTTCTTGCCATAATATGGACTTGGTCTTTTACCAAATAGGGCTATCTTCCCCCCCGACGACCGAAGTCAGCCTCCAGGTGCCCGGCCCGCCACAAGGAGTCAGTAGAGCGCGTTGAGCAAAGTAAAGCCCCCCCCCCGACATAAGAGAGATGTGTTCACTTCCCTCCAGCCAAATGTATCAGTGCCCTGACCAAGGGGGAGATCCACTAGAAACTACAGCACCTACTTAGCCAATGCATGTCAGAAGTGACCCCTTAAATGGTGCTAATTGGATGTGATGCAAAATGCTAACGAAAATAAAAATCTAATTATAACTTCCTCCTTGGGCCATGGTGAAACCATTGAAAATGGTAGAAAATGCCTGATCTCCAAGCCATTGGGCAGCCCTTAAACACAGATACCATGTCCATTCCTATTCATATTATTATTGCACTCCCATATCATAAACAACTAATTTGAATTGGTGTGCTGCCAAGTGAGTCTCTTTGTCCTTACAAACAAGCAAGACAACAATATTGTGAGTCAAGCTGTTGTTTGTTAGTGGGCAGCAGGGTGATGCTGGCTTCATGAGTCTCTTATCAGAAGCAGTGTTGTGTACTGACCTGACCCTCTGCTTAGATAGTGAGAGGATTTTGAGAGGCGGGGAGAAGACTTCAAACCCAAGCAGGCAGGCAGGCACATAGCTGGGGATGAAACAACAGCAGAAGGAAGCAATGAGTCTGTGACAGCCTGTACATATCATCTGATCAAGGCTACACCAATTTACTGGCAATAAGAGAAGATTTTACAGCAAACACCAAATGCTTTGTTTTCAAAATTACCATAATTTTCTTTCTGTGAAGATATATACTTATTTTATTAGTGCCTCTGTGCGTTTAGTAACCGAGACTTGCTTTTCATTGTCGCGGTGTTGCTCTTTTATTATTCCATATACAGTGCTTAGTGACATGTTGGCTCATGTAATTACTATGTAGAATGTGAAGTCTACACAATACTCAGCTAATTAAGAGAGTCACAGCAGTATAGATCTCAGCTTAGATCAAACGGGGTTGTGTTCATATGGGAAACAGAGAGAGGGTTAGTCTTCCGACCACTGGTATATCATAATCCCTGTTCCTTCATCCTGGTGTTGCTGACTGTCTGCGGAGAGAGAGGCAAGCCACCTCTTCTTCATGGACAAATATCACCGCTCTCTCATTAGCAAAGGGGATTTCATTTGGAATATATCTCACAGAGCACTTTGAGGGAAGCAGTCGTATTTACATTTAAAAGATCCGAAGTGGTCGACTGAAGCTAAGTAGCTACCTCTCTCCTTTAATTGCTAGCTTCAGTTGTCCATGAAT